>NC_041056.1:39584236-39769236 GCF_900634775.1 Gouania willdenowi | reverse complement strand
TCTGTATCAGCGTTGGGGTCAATTACATTTTTCAATTACAATTACGTCTTCAATTCTCCATGTTTACAATGACCGGCATTTTTTTAATTACAATTAAAATTAATATTATTTTTTACCTGAAAGTCACTTACAATTATGTTCTCAATTACTTGAGATTTTTCTTTTTGTTTATTTGACAGAGATAATATATTAATTCATCATTATTACAGTAAATGAACCAGATTTAGCCTAATGGCTATTTTTCATCTGCTGCCCCTGGACAGCTTTTAAACCTCACCTAAAAACTAAATCTATCAACATTATACAATAACAAATGTTACATTCTAAAACAGCATAAAACAGTCACCTACCTAAAAAATTATAATTCAGTTTTATCAAATAATTCAATACATACAGTATTCTAAATATAATGATAAAATAAAATGCAAGATAACTCAAACACAATTAATCACAAGTACTGAGCCTTTAATAAATAAGCCCATAAAATGTAGCCTTCCTCTTGTGTTAGCTTTCTGTTAGCATCTCTAATGATAATGGGTTGATTTTGACTCATGTCTTAAATCAGCTTTAAAATACACTAAACAAATATTATCCATCATCTAATTTGTTTTTAATCTCTTGGTTACCTCGTTAGGCTTCCTTATCCATGAAAATATTGGTATTAATATGTTTGGGGTGGGCGTGTTTCAGTATACCCTATATAATTAATTTCATTTTTTTTATGGTCAAATGAATCTGAAGAAAACTGACAGGTAAACTTGATATGAAACATATCTTAATAATTATTAACTACGTATGTGTAAGCAAACATGGTTCCGTAGTTTTACGTTTAATTCAGTTTTTATAGAGATTCCATTCCAATTCCAGTTACAATTATCTGAACTCAATCAAACAACAGCAGCAGATTCTTAAAACTACAATTATAATTATGTCATAATTGTAACTAATGATCAATTGCGCGATTACCATTATAATTGCCCTGGTGTTGTACCTGTGAACCATAGAAGCCAGTCAGAAGCCTCTTGTGTGGAGTACTACTGTCGTCAATCTCCACGATCTCCGCCAAACCGTGAAGGTGTGCATTCACAGTGACATCATCGGTTTTGCTGAGGCCTGCAACGACGATCTCATAATGCAGGTTGCACTGTTTGTCCACGGACACCCAGGCGTGGCCGGACGAACCAGTTCTTACTGGTGGAGACACAAAGTAACCAGCGAGAAGAGTGGGCAGCTCTACAAAAAGAAACACACAAAAAAAGAATGAGTGATTTAGTTTGTTTTCTATGTTCATTAGCTCAGACTTCACTGTTCCCATCAGGGTTGGGGGCAATTACATTTTTCAATTACAATTACGTCTTTAATTATCCATGTTTAATTACAATTAAATTATAATTATGGTGACTGGCATTTTTTCCAATTAAATTTAAAATGATTATTTTCCCCCTTAAAGTCAATTTCAATTACATTCTCAATTACAATTACTAAACCTTTAATATATATATTTATATATACAAAAAAGTAACCTTCCTCTTGTGTTAGCTTTCTGTTAGCATCTCTTATGATAACGGGTCAGTTTCGACACATTTATTAGCTTTAAAATACACTAAACAATATTATCTATCATCTATTTGTTAATAAATGATAACTACATATGTTTAAGCCATAGAACTATAACATTGTTCCACAGGTTTGTGTTAGATTAATTTGTAAATGTCAGTTGTTATAGAATTTCCATGCCAATTACAATTACAAAGTCAATTATCTGAACTCAAACACAATTGAATTATGATTATAACAACATATGTTTCAATTACAGTTACAATCATAACTAGAATATTTGCATTTTCTAAAGTAAATGCAAGTGCGGATACAGGTGCTGGCCCACATCACACTGTCTAAGCTATCGTTAGCATTAAATATCATTAGCTAGCATTAACCAAGGATTAGCATAACATTAGCTACCATTAACATTAGCATTAGCCCAACATTAACACTAACCTAGGAATAGCATTAGCCTAGCAATAGCCGTAGCATCAGCCTAGCATTTGCACTAACGTAGCATTAACATCAACAACAGCACTAGCCTAATATTGGCATTAACCAAGTATTAGCATTTTCCTAGCTATAGCATTAGCATAAACCTAGCATTAGTATTAGCATAGCATTAGCATTAACCTAGCATTAGCTAAGCATTAACCTAGCATTGGGCAATAGCTTAACTTTAGCAATGGCTTGAACGTCTTAGCTGAACATGTTAAAGGTTGAATGGTTTGTAATTAGTTTGCATTTTAAGATTTTAAGGTCAAAACTGGAGCAGCTCCACTCTAGTGCCTCCTCCATCCTCACTAATTACGTCATAATTGTAATTAATTATCAATTACACATTTACAATAATAATTGACCCCAACCCTGGTTTGTATCCAAACACACCATGTCTGGGCGCCTCCAGGCCACTGTACAGCATGGCCTTGATCTGCCCCCTCAGTTCTCCGTCCAGGCTGTGTGCTGTGGCCACGTTGATGAAGAGCTCGTTCTGCAGCAACATGTGGATGTGTCGGGCCTCCAGACGACTCCAGCTCCCTACGGCTCGCCCTGAGGCCTTCATGTACTCTGGAGTCAGGTCGTACAGGACAGAACGCTTGTTTCGCCGCCGCGGCTTCACCTCGATGGTGACGCCAACGACATCGCTGGTGACACCGGCAACTTGAATCTGAAAGTAGAGGAAGGGTTTGACTTAGCTGTTCAAAACAGTTGGCTAGGACTGGAAAAGGTTTAACATACACTAAATCTGTTCTGCAGTTGCAAAAATCATGTTGAAAAAACTTGAAGCTGCTGGAGACAATTTTTTTTTAATTATCAGATAAAGTCATAGTCCTCATAGATCAATAAATCAAAGAACATTTGCTCGAAAAAAAACATTTTTATTTGAATGTTTGTGTAATCTCCACTGTAAACACTTAACATAGTCAGAAACGTTTTTGTGCATTGCATTGTGGGATGTTGAGTTCCATAGTGCAGTGTTTTTCAACCTTTTTGAGCCAAGGTACATCCTTTCATTGAAAAAATCCCAATTTGTTGCAGCTTTATATTGATTACATATTATCTATACATGAAAGTGCAAACTATAGAGCACATTAATGTGGAAATTACCTGTTTTCCGACCTATAATCTGCAGCCCGTATTTGGCCCCTGAACAAAAATGACTTTGACACCCCTTGTCTACAGAACTCCACATCCCACAATGCACCAAACTTTTCCGACAATGTCAATAAAAGAGTGTTTACAGTGGAGATCAAAACAAACTTTTGAGTAGCAAATGCTCTTTGATTCATTTATGTATGAGGCCAACACTGTGTCTTTATCTGATACCAGCAGCTGTAATGAAGTGTTTTATTTTCCCTTAAATAACACATCCGTTACCTGGTAGTCCAGTGTTCCATTGTCATGCAGGTTAAAGATAGCTGATCCCACACCTCCAGTCTTCCCAGGGTTCAAGGCCTCGCTGCTGGACATCACGCTCTGAATCGCTGCACCAAGACCAACACAACAGTCTCATTAAAAACTCACATGGGCTCATGTTACAGACAGCCTGGCTTCCCCCGCACACACTGTCTCTGCCTCCAATTGTCGTAGAGCATGACAGCATGCACGATTAGGCAATGGTTTTATGCCATGGTCAAATTTCATGCTTGTTTGGAGGAAGGGTGGAAAAAGAAAAAGCAAACTGCTCGAGTTGTTCAACCACGCACCACTTAAAAACATCTCCCACTGTTTTAACCAATGTGGCCTAAAATCTTTGAAATTTACTATGCCTAACAAAACACATTATTTTGCACCATATTCACTTTATTACCTTTTACTACTTTACAGTTCTGCCAATGGTTGTTTTTTGTTCAGTTATTTGTTGTTTTTTTTGCTTGAATTTTGATGTTAAAGTTTGTTTGTTTCTGTTTTCTGCTCAGTTTCAAAGTTTTGCTGCCTTGACGTCCCTTATTTTATTTTATTTTATTCTATTATTTAGTTTTTTCTCTTTTTCTCTTTAGTTAAATTTTAAATGTTATATCAGGAGCCCTCTTCTTCATGGCCCTTAGGGTTTTTTTTAAAGTGTATTGATTTCTGTTAATGTCTGTCCACTGTTGATATTATTATGTCTTGTTGTATTTCAAACTGTGCCAGATTAAAAAATAAATAAAATAAACCTCTTTTGTTTACCAAAAAAAAATAAAAACAGTTGTGACCTGAAAAATAATTCATGACCACAGGGGGTGACAGATCCAACTCTGAGGTTTGGCAGTAGACAATGAAGCAGAGAAGAAGAGCTCTCCTAGGTGACCTTAACAGTGGGTTGGAGTCCTTCAACAGTCTGTGATTACTCACTAATTTCAGCCATCAGAGCATCAGCTGCGCACTGTTTAAGGGGGAGTTAAGGATCCTTAGGAGAGCTCTTCTTCTCTGCTACAAAACCTATTTCTGTAAACAAAAGAGGTTTCCATCGACATCTTTAACTTTTCCTGGTTTTTTAGAGCAACCGAAAGCAGCACACGTTGTGATTTTGATCTAAAAAGCTGCTAAATGTTCCACTCCAATAGAAAACAATGGGATGTTTACAAGCAGTGGGGCCGCGTGATGTCATCAATCACATGATTTAAAGATGGAAGAATAAAGGCTATAAAACTGTAAAGTAGTCCCATTTTTAAAAGGCAATTAAAAGAATATGGTGTAAAATAATGGAAACACTGAGACTTACAGCTGGACAGAAGAAAGAGTGGAGGGAATAGAAAAATGCAGATGCTTTATTTTGAAAAGAATCTGGAGACGAGGACTGACGCTGCAGCTGCACAGAGATGACAACAGACGACAGGATGGAGGTGTGAGGGGGCGAGGAGGGGGAGAGAAAGAGCAGGAAAGAGGGAGAGAGAGGGACAGAGAGGGAGAGAGAGGGAGGGAAAGAGGAAAAGGACTGTGTCGGCTTGGAATTCTTCACACATAACGTCAAGTTGTTAATCACAGCGCTGGAACCGCAGCATGGAGAGCCACGTCCAGCAGACTGTGACCTTGGCAGCACCAGTGTGTGTGTAAACACTTCACAAACACACACACACACACACACACACACACACACACACACACACACACACACACACACACACACACACACACACACACACACACATACAGTTGATTTGTGGACCAATGACTGGTTTCTCAAAGAGTTGGACGCACTGACATGGACCACATGTATGTGTTTTAACCCTCATATTATCCTCAAATATCACCAACACATTTTATCCTTGACCCCAGGGATATTTGCCTCCAGAATATCATTTTCAGAAAATTGTTGATCAAGTTTTTGTGTCAGACACTTTGTTTATTTGTTGAATACATAAATAACCACTTGATAATGGAACCTTGACCACCATCAGGACAAACTTTCAAATAAAAATGAATTTATCTTGAATAGTTTTCATCTAAATCTACTCAAATTTACTGACATTATTGACCTCAAGAGTGGTAGATATGACCTTTGACGTCAAACTTTCAGTTTTAGAGTAAGTGTATGTTAAGAATCTTTCATCTAATTATGTTCTAATGTCGGGGGCCCATTCATGACTCTCACAGAATTAACCATATTGAGGGTCACACAGATACACACACACATTCAGGCTCATGGTGTGGAAAATTTCTTCTAAGGTCACACAGACAGACACATTTTACACCAACGAGTGCAATATGTGTTCAGCACATTCAAAAAATACCATCATGATAAGTTTATGCTTAAAGAGGAACCAAAACCCAAAACTACTGAATACTAATGTATTTGGGAATGAAGTAGTGCTGTTGATTGATCCTGGTCCAACGCTCAACATTCATTTGGCATATTTTGTTGTAAAATGTCAGAGTGACTGCCCTCTGTGGGTTGAATTCCAGCTATTACAAATTATTGATTTTGGCTATTGGACCATTTTGCATCACAAACAAGCACTGTTAGCCCCGCCCCTTTTATAAAAACTAGCACCTGTGGACTCTGCTATCCATGGTGAGTAAGTTGGATTGAGAGATGAGTGAATAAAGAGGAATGTTGAGAAATGAGTAGCGAGTTAGCATAGCATAGACTGGACGTGTCTTAACTGATCCATAATCAAGGCATTTTTTAAATTTCCCTCCTAGTGGCAGGTCAGGAGAAATCAGGGGTTTAGTTCCTATTTAATCAATTGTCCCCATCAATATAGGAAAAGTCATGAAATATGAAGCAAAAAATAAATAACGTCAACTATTGTTTTTGGAATAATAATCATTGAATGGGGTCAAATTGACCCCAAGGATAAAAGGAGGGGGAAGGCCAGTTGTCACACACACACACACACGCACACACACACACACACACACACACACACACACACACACACACACACACACACACACACAGAGAGACGTTTCTGGGACTTTGTTGTCTTTGGTTGGTTTGCTCTCAACCATCTGTGACTGTTTTTGTCTCGTCTCCATTAAATCTTCTCAGTCTTATCGTTGGTGGAAAACCATGTTTATAGATGTTTGGTTGGACTTGTGAGCCCACCAAGACTTTAAATGCACGTGTTTGTGTACGTGTGTGTGTGTGTGTGTGTGTGTGTTGCTTAGCACAGAGCCAGCGCTCTATTCACCCGGGTCTATTCCATTCCTCCAACACTTACTGTCGCAGGATTTTCTCCCTGTGATGAAGCCTGAGATTCTGAGAGGATCCAAGCCTTCTGCGGCCACAGAGAGCTCCAGCTGACCGCGAGAAAGCCAGAAGAGCTCACGACTGTTCAGGTCTGTCAGCACCTCGGCAAAGTCTGGATTCTGCACACATTGGAACAGTTAGTTTAGTTAGATGTGGCTTAATGCGAATCCAACAGCCAAATGTTCCTCTCAGAGCAGAGAGAAAGATCAGAAGGAGTTTGTTGACATGTTGTTGATTCCAAACTAACATGTTACTGGAGTAACCAAAGCCCATCTTATTGAAAACCTCCTGATTTGTTTCCAACGAAGACTGTTTTTTTTATTCAGACAGAAAAAACGCTGAGTGCGGGAAGACAAGGACACAAATGGTTGTGCTGTATTAATGACCATGACTCAGCTCCAGGCTAAAAAACATGTGTCAAACCGAGTCCATCTCATTTTCAAACAGCAACGCTGGACACGAGGAAGTCGTTGAGAAATGTTGGAATATTGGGACAGATGTACGAGAGTGTTGAAGAAATGTTACTTTTATGACCTCTGGGCCTTTGGTTTCATATAAATATACAGACAGAGGTGGAAAATAACGGACAGAATGAGACGGAGGCAGATGCTGATCGTACACATGGAGGTCCACCATCTCTGCTTTCTCCAATTCACACCTGTACTTTAGCTCCTCACTAACTTTTTTTTGTCTACAGCAGTGGTTCTCAACCTTTTCAGCCCACGACCCCCAAAATAAAGGTTCCAGAGAGCGGGGACCCCCACTGGAGCTGAAGGTGGTTGAACACAGACATGAAGATTGAAGATGTGGAGACAGGACCATCTATAAGGGGGAATAAAGGGGAGAGATTTTTGGGTCCAAAATGATGGTCCATTGTTCTATGAATCTGTGATAACCATATGTATTTCTTCATCTGAATAATATCCACTGTTATCAAGGAAGATTATCATTAATAGTACATAGTCATATTAAAGATATAAATTCTTGTTTTAATCAGAAATGAAATGGGTGAAAAGTGACCAAAAATGATGAAAAAGGTGGTAAAATGGGATTTTAAAAACTGGTTAAAAGTTGAAAATTAGAGTGGTCAAAAACAGACAGTTCAAAGTGTCAATATTGGAACAATTAGTTTAAACTGGCAAATGATAGGATTGACACATCGAGAATGTGGTTAAATTGGCAAAAATAAGCATGAAATGTGGTGTAAAGAGGTTAAAAGTGACAATAATGGGTCAACACAGCAATATTGGGAGGGAAACGTGGTGAAAGGGTTTATAAGTGCTGAATATGTCTGAAAAGTGGAAAAAAATGTGCATAAAAAGCATTGAAATTTGATGGAGGTTTGGCAGAAATGGGAGTAATGTAGCAAAAATATGGAAAAGGAGCAAAAATATGGCAAGAAAAAGTGATGCAAATAACGTCTGCTTTGATGTCTTCTTGACTTGAGCGTAAAAATTCCAGAAAGTTCTTTTTGAATCATAGTGTTAAAGTGGGTTGTTCAATAACCGAAGGGTTGGGGGTTTGAATCCTGCTCAATCGAAGTTGTTGTCATTGTGTCCTTGGGCAAGGCACTTTATGCATGAATGGTGGTGGTCAGAGGGGCAGTAGGTGCGAAATGGCAGCCATGCTTCTGTCAGTGTGCCTCAGGGCAGCTGTGGCTACATTGTAGCTTACCACCGCCGATATGAATGGTGTGAATGAAAAATGGTTTCTGAAACGTGCATTGAGAATCCGTATACTCTTCTTTCTTTGGTTATTCAGTTCTAAAACCAAATTAAAATAGTTTTACTGACTTAAAACAGAAATACAGAAACCAGGAAAGTAGCGTTTTTATGTTTTAAAATAGTTTTTAACCCTTATAATACCACTAGCCACTGACAGCAGCCGTCAACACATATGGAAGGTGATCACAAGAAACGAGGAACACCAGTCGATTCATTACACCACCTCTGGCTCCTTTAATCACATATCGTGTGTGTTTTTCATAACATCCATTTTTTGTTTTGATTTATTTATGTATTAATAACGTTTCAATTCACCAGTTCATCAGTAATGTGACTTAAGTGTTGCTCTTTTTTTGTCCAGGAGTAAAAGTCCACTCCCCCATCTATGGGTCCCCTGTGTGTGGTGAGATTCAAACATGAAGCTCTCGTCCATAGTTTCCCCTAAGTATCCAAATATCACACAAACAAAAGATTTAACTTTAAAACTGAAAAAACGCTGCTTCTTTGGTTTTTTTGGTTTTCTGTTTAGGTTTTAAGTTAGTAAAACAAAATAACCACACAGTTTATTTGTTATTTCGATTTGGTTTTAAAACGGAATAACCAAAGAATGAAGGGTACATGGATTTTTGTGTCTGCTTGAAAAAGGCAGTAAAGCACTGTATAAATCCAATCCATTATTGTTAGGACTTTCCAAATGGACCTGAGGAGTGTGTGTGTGTGTGTGTGTGTGTGTGTGTGCGTGTGTGTGTGTGTGCGTGTGTGTGTGCGTGTGTGTGTGCGTGTGTGTGTGCGTGTGCGTGTGCGTGTGCGTGTGTGTGTGCGTGTGTGTGTGCGTGTGTGCGTGTGTGTGTGCGTGTGTGTGTGCGTGTGTGTGTGTGCGTGTGGTGTGTGTGTGTGTGTGCGTGTGTGTGTGCGTGTGGTGTGTGCGTGTGTGTGTGCGTGTGTGTGTGGTGTGGTGCGTGTGTGTGTGCGTGTGTGTGTGTGTGTGCGTGTGTGTGTGTGTGGTGTGCGTGGTGTGGCGTGTGTGTGTGTGTGTGTGTGTGTGTTGTGGTGCGGTGTTGCGGGTGTGTGTGCGTGTGCGTGTGTGGTTGTGTGCGTGTGTTGTGGTGCAGTGTGTGTGTGCGTGTGTGTGTGCGTGTGTGTGTGTGTGTGTGTGCGTGTGTGTGTGGGTGTTGTGTGTGCGTGTGTGTGTGCGTATGTGTGTGTGTGTGTATAATGTGTGTGTGTGTAAATGACGTTAGATGGATTATTTACAACCCGTCCAAACGACCTCTTCCACTCGATTGTTTACAAGCAGCTTCCACTGAGCTGAGTCAGCACTTTCAGCTGGTCACTGTAGAGCGCTCGCTGAGCTCGATGAAGGCACATCAGCCCTTCACTGAATTAAAAGCAGGCCTGCTTTTCATCCCCCCTCCCCCCTCCCTCCTTTCATGTGAGCGCTAAACCACTGACAGTGTGTGTGTTTTGCAGTGCATCCTCGGTCTCCTCCTGTCACCTGCACACACTTTTCCTTCCTCGTCGGGTCTCCACTTACAGTTTTAAACTTTTGACTGTTTTTCTTTTACGTGTATGTGGTGAGTTGACTGAGGAAGCAGCAACACAATCATTAGGATGTGGTGATAAAACCACATCCATCAGAGATTGGGGCGTGTATCTATGTGTCACATGTTTTGAAACCAAAGTGCTTCTGTCAACCTGTAACCGTTTAGAAATTCCCAGACGAGACTATTTTTAGCTTCTTCGAGTTGTTTTTTGTTTGTTTGTTTGTTTGTTTTCACCATCCTGATCCAAGCAGAAGATAAGGTTTCTGGTTTTTGCTTCACAGTGGTGTGGACTTACAGCGTTCCTCATTAAAAGTGTTTTTGCAGTGAAGCCGTTACTCACATGAGAGGTGATGTTGGCTCGGATCTCTCTGAGAACATGATGGCGGTACATCAGCTGGACTCGGATCGGTACCAAGGACGACTCTGCAGAAACACAGCACCACGTGTCAGCTTTAAAACAACACACGCTAACGCTTTTCATGAGTCTTTAGGGTTTAAACTCGTATTGAGTCAAGCAAAGGAGTCGACTACAAAATATTACAGATGATAAAAATACACAAAAAAGGGAAAATGATACAAAGTGACAACAGAAAAAATGATGACAAAAAAAACATGACATAAAATTATAGTGACAAAAACTACACAAAATGACTCTAAAGACACAAACTATTACGTATGATAGAAATACACAAGAATAACAAAAAATATACACAAAATAAGAGAAAATAATAAAGTGACAAGAAAAACACAAAAAGACAAAAAGGAGAAAATTATACAAAGATACAACAGAAAAACACAAAATGATTACAAAAACTCCCAAAAATTTGAGAAATTATACAGAAAAATTCAAGTAATGACAAAAAAGTAAAACACAAACTATCTATACCTTTATTTTGTCAACTATAAATGTAGTGGGGAACCACTGGAATACAATGTCGTGTGCTCTGCTTTCATGGGATCCTGTAAGTCGTCTTTGTCGAGAGTTCAGCATTGATTGGGTCGTAATGATATATGACATGACACCTTAATACGTGTACCCTTCGTTCTTTAGTTATTCCGTTTTCAAACCAAATCAAAATAACAAATGAACGGTGTGGATATATTGTTTTACTGACTTTGTGTGATATTTGGATATTTACAGGGAAATGAGAACTGAAGTCCACTGCACCTGGTTTCCCTCCCCAGGTCCTGGACCAGGTCTCCTCACACGATGGGACTGTTTAGGATTTATTTCAGCAGTTTTCTGATCCTGTTTTAATTCAGTCTGTGGATGTTTTAACTTGTAAAAAGCTGCTCACGTTGATGTTTGGTTTCACGGTGACCAAAGAGTATCCAAAAAAACTGGTGACTGACTAACAACTGTGAGGAACAATAGATGTTAGAACTTTTGCAAAAGCAATTACAGCTTTTTTGATCGCAGTAAACATATATTTTGTGCACATTATAAAAACTACTGGCCACTAACAGCAGTTGTCAACACACACGAAAGTTGATCACAAGAAACGAGGAGCACCAGTAGATTCATTACACCACCTCTGGTTCCTTTAATCCCATATAATAACATCCTTTTTTATTTTTTTATTTATCTATACATTAATAATGTTTCAATTCACCATCTCATCAGTAATGTTGTGATTATGTGTTGCTTCTTTTGTTGTCCAGGACTTAACCCCCCCCCGTGGGTCCTCTCTGTGTGGTTTGATTAAAACATGAAGCTCTCGTCATCGTTTCTCCATTAATATCCAAGATTTAATTGTAAAACAGAAAAACGCTGTTTGTCTGGTTTTTAATATTTCTGTATTTCTGTTTTGGTTTTGTCAGTAAAACAAAATAACCAATAATACTGTTTTTTTTGTAATTTAAAAACCAAAGAACGAAGGGATTCACCTCTGACTCCATGATCAGATAAACAGAATATTTCCATCTGAAAGTGAACTTGTAAACACGCTGGTACTGGGATTGTTTTCCTGACCTTTGTTCTTGATGAGACCTTGCAGAAGGAGGATGAAGTGAAGATTGTTCTCTGGTTCGCTCATTGTCAACATGGCAATCCCTCCCATGGCTGAATTCTCCTGCTCAGACGTCAGGATTGAACTGAACGTCTCTGTATGAAAGACACACCAACATTAGTATAAACTCTGTAGGAGAGCCTGTATTAACCCAGAAAAGGCCTCCAGCAGCGCATGAG
Source organism: Gouania willdenowi (assembly GCF_900634775.1). Taxonomy (NCBI): domain Eukaryota; kingdom Metazoa; phylum Chordata; class Actinopteri; order Blenniiformes; family Gobiesocidae; genus Gouania; species Gouania willdenowi. Next base: position 39,757,062 of record NC_041056.1, on the reverse strand, counting down.
AACACCAAAGCTCTGCTGCTGTGTAAATATTGAGTTGATTGTGTATTCCATCACAAACACAAAGGCATGCACGTCTAAGGCGACTTTAAATAAAAGCGTCCAATCAGAACGCACATATACACACCAGCAAACAGTGCCCTGTGTTTGATGATCTTCCCTCTCACTTCTTCTCTCCTGCTCGCTGTCGTCGTCATGCTGATGCGAATCTGTTCCGACTGTAGCTGTCTCAGGACGGGCTTAGCCACGCTTTTCCACACGCCGCACACCTACACACACACACACACACATGAGAAGCTGCACAATGTGGCACGCTCCAGCCAATTCCAGCATCTAACAGTCAAAGACAGTCACTAATACAGGCAGCCCAAGAGCCACATGCAACCCTCAGGCTCGTTTTGTGAGGCTCCCAAAGTAAACAAAAATGTCTCCAGAAAAGCCCCTGAAACATACACAAAATTACTCCAAAAACATACAAGATAATTACAAAAATAACAGTAAAATATACAAGGCAAGCACAAAAATACACTACAAAACGTCATAGCACACAACACAGTAATGAAAATACACAAAATGACTCAAAAAACACACAAAACTGCCAAAATACATAGAAATGACTCCAAACCACAAAAGATAACTTCAGAAACAACAGTAAAATGTGCATAAAATTTAACATCAAAAAGAACTGTAGCACAAAAAACACAAAGAATGACTCCATTAACACAGCATAACAACAGAAATAACAGTAAAATGTATACACCCCCCACCCAAAAATAAATAAATGAATGAAACAACAATAAATTATAGCTGCTGTGCAGCAATGAACGGGGCCAGGCAATTTAAGCAATTCTGAGTAAATGATAAATGTTCAAATGTTTATTTGAAAAGTGCTTTTATGACAAAGTAGTTCCAATGCTTTTCAATATGTCAACCATTTGGGGCAACTCAGAGTTCAGTGTACACAGGCATAGTCTTGGGATTGAACCCACAACCTCTCAATATACCACAGGTTGCCCATGAATCAGGTGGTAGTAGAGTATAGCAGTGTTTTTCAACCTTTTTTAAGCCAAAGTACATTTTTCATATTCTATATTAACAATATACAGTCATTCTTATCAACGTGTTTTAATAGGAATCAAATAAAAACAAAGAAAGTTTTAAAAATCTTTAAAGATCTTAATATTTCTTCTTTATAAGAATGCAGTCATTCTTATGTGTTTTTGTAAAAATCTATTGTGATTTTTCACAATTCTTTTTTTGTCAAATAAAAAGTGCAATTAACAATATGCAGTAATTAAATGTCTTGAATAATAAACAAACAAAATAAATTATCATTTTTCATATTTTGCATTACTGATACACGTCGTGGGAGAGAAACTGTAAAAGTATGTTTAAAAAACACAACATTAAATATGCTTTGAACTAGAATTAAACTTTATTCAGTTAAATATTGTTTTGTTTTAAATAATGTATTTTTTAAATTACATTTATATAATATATAAATATAATAATAATATACTATTATTATTATTAATACATATTTAATACACTTTTATAATTCAACTTTGTTCTGTATTGTTATGGAGGGATGTGATCTTTAGGAATGAATCAAATCTAGTTTATTAACATGAACAATGAGAACACAGAGGCAGTTCTGTGCCTTTCTTTTTAATTATTTTATTTTCTATCGCTGTGAAAACCCTATTTTTGTGGCTCCCTCTGTGATAAAAGTTGTCCATCTCTAAAATCAGCCCAAAATGTGTGTCTGAGGAACCTGTGGTCACTGGAGGGGAGAACATGCAAACGCCACACATGAATGACGGAGCGCGGAGAGGGTTCCCAGTGCAAAGGGATCCAGCGGTGGAGCTGAGCGGTCTACACTTCACACTGCAGAGCGTGAACCATAACAAACAGGACTGTTCACTGAGAGTTTAGGGGAGAAACGTGGCAGCGCGCCAACACTAACCACAGCTTCGGAGGGAATCAGTAAAATCAGGGGCCCGTCCTGTCCCCATTACTGAGCGCTGACGCAAGGTGTTAGAAATCAGCCTGTCTCCAAAAACCCACAGCAGTTTAGTCCCTCAGACACACCAGTGACTAACGGCAATCAGCCTGATATTTAGGGCTGTGTGTGTGTGTGTGTGTGTGTGTGTGTGTGTGTGTTTAGGGTTTATTATTGCAGGATGAGTTATGAGAAAAGAGGTCAAGTTTGAGCTGAGGTCAAAAGGCTGATTTCTCCCCTACACACACGCACACACACACACACACACAAGGGCACATGTGTCAAACTCATGGCTCGGGGGCCAAATCCGGCCCTTTGGAGCATCCAATTTGGCCCACAGGAGGAAGTAGAAAGATAAAACATAAATAATTGTGTAAATGAAACTCCCAGGGCTTATATCACATGATTGCAGTCATTGTCAATGTTAAACTGTTGAAATTTGTTTTCAAAATTCTCACAAACTCCTTGAATTTTCTTCAAATTATGACATATTTCCCTTCATTAAATAGAAATTGGTCACAAAACACAGGAAATTTAAAGTGAAGACCCTGTTGAGACTAATGTTTATGGCTTGGATATTGTCTTTTCTTACATATTTTGTATTTTTTGTATTTTATTTATATGTAGAAGTGTAAACTATGGCACAATAATGTTTAAATTACTTGTTTTCTGCATAAAATCTGTGGCCCACTTGAGATCTAAATGAGTTTGACACCCTTGCACTCTAGTAACCACGATGGAAGTATCAGGATACTTCAAAATAAGGGCGTAAGGAAAAATTGATTTGGCGACATATCGATATTTCACTGAGCGATTATCGTATCGATCCAAAGAAATGACCAAGTCAATTTTTTTAAATCATGTTTCTTAACAAAATGATCAGTTAATTGCACTAACATTCATAGCACGCAAACGTCCTGTCAGTGAACGCACCATCAGATCACGTTAAACTCACTCACTGCTCAATGCATTTTAGCTGAAAGTTGATAGCACTTTATTTTTAATAAAACATACTTTGATAGATGTACTGTATGTAGTTACTTTTTAAGAGCTTTTACAAACTGAACAGAATCAGAATCTGTTGTAGAAGCAAAAGTTAAAACTCTTTTTTTCTTAAATGTAATTTAATTTGACTTTGTTTGATAAATCTACCACTTGTTTTTTTATATATTTGTTCTTACAGTTAGTTACCATTTACTCAGTCTCGCAAGTTTGAAAAAATGAAATAAATTGTATTTCAAGCCATTTTGTAATTGTGAAGTGGAAATTTGTAATTATTGATATTGCGATATATGTATATCGCATTGTTTAGTATCAGGATATATGTTATCGTGACATGCAAATCGTATGGTCAGATTCATGGCAATGTACACCCCTACTTCAAATATTCCCCTCAATCATGAAAGTACGCCATGAATAAAAAAAGGTAGATAAGGAGACAAAGTCTTACCATGTCCGACTGGCCCCGGGGGACTTTATATTCAAAGGCAGCGTTCCCTTCAGGGTCAAGGAACACTATTTTATTGGGTCGGCTCATTCTGGGAAGAAAAGATAAGGCTTAAACGTTAAGAAATGCCTTTGGTATTTCTACAACCAAACCCATACATCCTCCACCTTTTAACTCACGTCTCCATCTAAAAAACCACAGTAAAATTACTGTTTAAGCAACAGAGAAGTCTCTAAACAGTTCAAGTTTTTTTAGGATAAACAAGAGTTGGAAAAGTTTATAGAAGCACCCGAAAGCCATCAGAACAAGAAGAATGCAACAGTTTTAGAGACACGTGTCAGTGCTTTTTCCCACACTGGGTTTTACCTTTTATACGTGATGGAGAAAGCCAGACTGGTTCTGGTCAGGGCAAAGCGAGCTCGGGCCACTCCACTGGTGCTGGACACTCCAGTCAACACAGCTACAAAGTCTGCAGGAAGTCAACACAATACAAGCTTACACGTGAATAAAGCTCTAATATAGAGACATAGGCAACTGGCGGTCCAGGGGCCACATGCAGCCCTTGATATAATTATGTGGGGCTCCCAAAGAAAAAGCACAAAATGACTTAAAAAGCATACAAAATTACAGATAAATACACAAAAGAAAAAAAAGACACAAAATGATTCCAAAAAGACACAAAATGACTCAAATAACTAATAAAATGAGAAAAAAATATAAAGGACAACAACAATATCCAAAACAAGAGAAAACAATACACTACAACAACAACAACAAGAGACAAAGTGAAGCCAAAACTTATTAAATGAGAGTATATTATAAAACCTGCAACAAAAATACTCCAAAAACACAAAATGAGAGCAAAAAAAAAACAAAAATAAAACAAAAAAAACACAAAATGACTCCAAAAACACACACAAAGAAAGGCAAACACACAAAAAGACAACAACAGTACACAAAATGAGAGCAAAAACACAAATAAAAATACACAAAATCCCTTCAAAAACATAAGAGAGAAAAATACACAAAACGACTCAAAAAACACATACAAAGAAAGACAATTACACAAAACAGTGCCAGAAATACACAAAATGACTCTAAAATATACAAAATACATAAAATTAGAGAAAACAATAGATAGAATAGAATAGAATAGAAAAAGCAAAACACACCAGATGACACCAAAACCAAATAAAGAAAATAAATGAGAAAAATAACAACAAAAATACACAAAACTAAAAAATATACAACAAAAACCTGCAAAATGACTCCAAAAATACAAAATTGTCTGTTGTTTCCTGTGTTAATGCTCATATTGGTCATTATTCTAATGCTGACATTAATGCTGTGACCCTATTGCACAATCACATGTGTGTGGCCCCCGCTGTCGCTCATCTCTGCAGTCGTTTTCTTTCTGCTGCTACATGTAGACGACTTTGTGCTGGTGGTGTTTTAAACGTACCAGTGCGGCTCTCCGTGGAGGTCACGACCTCAGAACTCATGTAAGATCTGTCGTTATAAGACTTGTGGAGGTCGTCCTCCTTCTCTCGGCTCTTCTCAAACATATCAAACACATCCAGCACCGAGTCCGACTGTTTTCTATCTGCTGCGCCTGCATTGAAAAAGACAAAACAAACAACACAATTCAATAAGCTGACACACACACACACACACACACACATATATATTACATTGTTGGAAAGTCATTAAAGAGAAAGCCTACAGATGTTATGGTTTTTAATAAAGACTCTTTGGAACCGTGTTAGTACCTCACAAGATAAATGATATGAACCCAAATATTTGACACTTTCCGTCTTAATGTTTTCCAACGTCTGGTGCACAGATGGTGGAATAGCTTTATGTACACAGGCCTTCAATAACGATCCAAGCAGGAATTTTATCCAGTTAAAGAAAAGTGACAAAACTCCTTTACAGTGTCAGCCCTACTACTACGAGACAGCTAAACATATACAGCAGCACATGTGGCCACTGTAACGTTGTACCACAAGATGGTGTAGTGACCCAGTTCATTACTCTAGGTCAGTGGGTTCCAACCTTTTTCTATTTTAAAATCACAAATTTCCCGTAACTTTTTCTTTTTCCTAGAAAATTCCTTTTTTTGATCATGTTTGTTATAATGTGTTACAAATACAGAGCGTAGCCAGTATCAGTGCACAGTGACAACATACGCCAGCTCAGATATTTTTGTAGTGTATTTTATTTTAACTAGATTTATATATGAGAAAGTAAAAGTGTAGAAACATAAATGTTTGAGATTGCGTGTTGTGTTTTAATTTGAAACATAAAAACAATTATTTAGGCTCTATGAGCTTTCTTCCTCTTCCTGCACTGAACATCAATGTCTGTGATATTATGTATTGTTTTTTAATTGTGCAAAATAGATTTAAAAATAAAAATAATAATATTATACATTTAATTTGAATGAGTAATTTTTCAAATCTTATTATTACTAGACATTTCAGGCAACCCCATTTTAATTTTATAGGGTCATGACCCCAAAAACCTGCTTTAAGGACACTGCTGCAAGAACATTTTTTATCAAATTCAAAATATACGTATATATAAACCCCATCAAAAAAAAAACAAAAAACTAAACGAAACATGTTTTTTTTCTAACTAAAAGGAGGATAGGGCAGGATTTCAGTAAAAATAAACATTCATTTTAAGTTTTTTTTGTAATGCTAATGGATAATTAAACGCTCTAAACCAAAGAGAATGAGTTCACACACATTCCTACCTATTGCTTTCAACAGATTCAACAGACTGCTTTTTGGAGTCTAATTTTCCCGTCAACGTGGAGTCAAAGGACACTAGTGTGTGTTCTCAGCGACTTGCAGAGGCGTCGCCATAACCCAGAAATAAAAAGAATGAGAAGAAGATGTCTTGGAGACAAGCACAGTGGACTAAACTACTGTTTGGTTCCACAGACGTACGCAGAGGCATGTGCACAGGTCTTGCAGTAAACAGTCACATGAACAGAGAGTAAACAAAAGACATTGTCATCAACATACATAAAAAATAGAACAAGGGAAATAATTCAAGATAATTGCGTGCTTCTCATTTTCGTATCTGAGAAAAGTTGTGTTTTTTAACTCAGACGGACGCACGGACGGACGGAGCTCAAACCTATATCCCTTCCACATTGTGGCGAGGGATAAAAATGCCACTATACAAAACATCTACTAGCTTCATGCTAACGTCTATGGGAAAACCCATGTATATGCTCATGCTAACGTTTACTGCGATCGGCAGTGATTTATAAAACACACCTTTTATGCTTAACTTTCACAAACACAGTCTTAGGAGTGTTATCAAACAATACACTTAAACATACTCACAAGAATATGTTTTTTCAAGCTGAAAATACAAGAACTTAGTTATTAGAGACCAGTAGGCCGTGTGCTTTCAAGATGGCGACTTCCGAATACTGCGGCAACAGTGATCAAGGTATTGATGCCCTGAAGCCACACAGTGAATTTGGTTATCATATCTTAAACAGTTTCTGAGAAAATCTGTCCCCTTTAACTCGGACGGAGCTCAAACCTATATCCTCCTTCCCACTTTGTGGCGAGGGGTAATAAATAACCGTGTCACAGTCAGAGTGCAGATGGGGCCACATTTTCTCGTCCGAGTCCGACCCGGCAGTGAAGTGGTTAGACTTTTATTTCCCAAAAAAATACTTTCCACCCACGAAAGTGAAGTTAGTCGATGATAAGTTTCATGCAAATTGTGTTTAGACCAAAATAGATCATTTTAAATGAGTTTTATAAATCATTTGTGGGATCTATGAGCTCAAACAACAAGATGAGGTCATAATAAACCTCGTGTTAAGTGCACTACTTTAGCTCTATTTACCCCATATACCGGTAGATGTGTCACAACAACACTTTTTTTTGGGCATGCTATATTTTAACAGTTATGTTTACAGTCTGTTTGAAAGGATGCACAACATCCTGAAATAAATGCAGATATAGTTGTTAATGATAAATCTATGATTACCTTGATGTAGTGATGCTAAATATGAAAAATAACTGTGTGATGGTTACCTTCCATTCAAATATGCTAATGTTTTCCTAATGCTTTACCATATTTGCAGATATGAAAGTAATAGATTACAAGTACTCACGTTACTGTCATTGAGTTGTTTCTAAATGAGTAATTTCACTTGTACTTAAACATGTTTTAAAAGAAGTCATTAGTTACATTTCTACACTCAACCTTTACTGAGTAAATTATTATTTTTCTGTTTTAAAATGATCAACGAACATTGTGAAACTACATGAAATGAAATGACCAGACAACAATCAAATGCATCACATCATAGCCGACCAATCAGATTAAACCTAATCTACTGCGCTAAGGTTATTATATGAAGGTTATTTTAATAAATGTATCTATACAAAGTAAAGCTTAGTATAGATACATCTTAATGTTAATTGCAGCCTTTGGTACAATGAACATTCTTGGGTTAATAAAAAAAAAATTATTTAAATGATTTAAAGCTTCATTTTGTACTGTCAACTGTACACATAGTTTAAAATTTGTATAATGAAAACAGATTTTACGTATTTACAGTATTGATGAAAGTTTTGCCATAATCGTGCAGCCCTAATACTAAGTTAGAGCCTGATAAAAATAAATATATTTTTAATTTAATCGATTGTTTTATTAAAAAAAATGTACATTTTGAGAAACCTTTTATTTTATACAGATGTCTTTGTGGAAAATAAATGTATATTTGGTCTCTTCCTTTTTAAGTTTATACATGAGATGTTTACTGTATGCAAGGGAACCATGGCAACAATTTATTAACAACAATAGATGTGGGGGTGAAAGTAACTAGTGACTTTTACTTTGAGTACTATTTAATTAAGTTACTTTTTACTTGTACTTGAGTATTTTATGTATGACTTACACCTTTGAATATTTGTTACATGATTTATGAAATTAAAGTAGACAAAGGCAAAAAGAAGAAGAAGAAGAAGAAGAAGAAGAAGAAGAAGAAGAAGAAGAAGAAGAAGAAAAAGAAGAAGAAGAAGAAGAAGAAGAAGAAGAAGAAGAAGAAGAAGAAGAAGAAGAAGAAGAAGAAGAAGAAGAAGAAAAAGAAGAAGAAGAAGAAGCTAAACTGTTCTCAATCTTCTCCATGAATTTCATATTAACTTTAGTTATTAAAGTGAAATGCAATCTTTCATCGCAGTAAAAAAGCTAAAATCCCAGTTGACTCCAAGTATTAGCGCCGACTCCAGAAAGTTTACATTATTTATTGTGACCTTGACAAGAAATGGCATGAGATTTGAGCTCAAAACTGGCAGAAACTCTTATTTTTAAGTAAAAAATGAAAGTCACTGCTGAACGTTGAGGCCAATTCGGTGTTTCCTGTCTCACTTTTTCCAATCGTCTCCCTTCAGCTCGTCTGCTGCACTGACTGACCACGTTAGCCGTCCTCAGCTCACAGCCTCAGGGATAACGAGCAGCGACAGCGATGCTAACAATGACCTGCTGTTTCACACTAACTACTCCGTGTTCTGATGTCATCACACACACACACACACACACACACAGCCAGATGCAGCACCTCTGACACATCGTTGAAAAAGAAAAGCACACAATGGCCACGTTTACATGGGAGCTTTAATTCCTCTTTAAAGCAGAATAAAACTGAATTCCTCTTCATTTCTGAATTAAACTTAAATCCGAATTAGGTGGCTGGTTTATTACAATTTTAATTCAGAATTAGATCATTCCTCTTTCTTGTTAACACTTAACTTGGTTAAAGCCGCTTTAAGTTAATTCTGGTCGTTTTGCGCATGCACGATATACCGCCATGACGACATAATCCAAGATGGCCGTCCTGACTAGAGCTGAGACTATTTATATATAAGAGCCTCAGAATACATGGATATATGAAAATAGTGGATGGACGGAAGCATAAACATGCAGACTTTCACACTGACCTCAGTAAACACAGTAAACGGAACAGCCGTCACTGGACGGCAGGCACTAGGACCCAGAGACAGAGTAAATGTGTTCAGAGGCTGTAATATCACCAGGTTTATCATTGTAACGATACATACTATATGTATTTATTCCTGGTGATTGTTTTGCTGGGCTTTATTTACTAGTGGTTAGTTCCTATATCTCTTCCACTCTGTGGACCAAAGTGTGTTATTGTTGAGCTGCTGCTTCAAAACTACAATCAAACTAAAACAGTTCTCACAAGGTCGTCTGTGTTACAGACGACAATAAAAGGTTTGTTGTGCGTTGTTCTCCCGATAAACGTGTTACGTCACGTTCTTCCCAACCCCCAAACCTAAAGCGGAATTAACTAAATAATAATAATAATAATAATAATAAATAAACCTGCTTTCCATGTAAACCTCGGTTCGGGAATGACTATTTCTATGTAAACACAAAGCAGAACAATTTAATTTCAAATGATTTAATTTGGAATAACTAATTTCAAATTAAAAAACATCATGTAACCGTAGCCATTGACTGTCTGCTTTTTCTCTTTACACACACACACACACACACACACCACACGCACATGCACGCACGCACACGCACACACACACGCACACACACACACACACAAGAAAAAAAGAAAAGAAAGGAAAAAAAGTAAAAGAAATAAAATAAGAAAAATGTATATATAATAATAATAATAATAATAATAATAATAATAATAATAATAATAATAATAATAATAATAATAAAGTTAAAAGAACAAAAGTTGTAATCATTCTTGAATTGTAATTGAGTTTAGGTAATTTACTTTGTAATTGTAATTGTCATGGAAATTCTACAAAAACTATGAATTACAATTTAATTAAACACAAACCTGTGAAACCATGTTCCAGTTTTATGGCTTATACATATGTAGGTAATGATAATTAAAATATGTTACATATTAAGTTTACCTGTCAATTCTTCATCATTTTACATTAAAAAATTAATAGAAACTAAATCTAGGGCTATACTAAAAAGGCTCAGATGTCCACACCAAAAACATTAAAACCAATATTTTAATTGATTAGGAAGATTAACAGTGTAACCAAGAGGTGAAAAATAGATTAGATGATAAATAATGTTTTTTAGTGTATTTTAAAGCTGATTTAAGACAAAACTGACCCATTACCATAAGAAATGCTAACAGAAAGCTAACACAGGAGGAAGGTTACGTTTCATAGGCTCATTTATTAAAGGTTCAGTAATTGTGATTAATTGTAATTGAACTTTAGCAATTGAGAATGTAATTGTAAGTGACTTTCAGGGCAAAAATATTAATTGCAATTTTAATTTGTAATTGGAAAAAATGTTGATCACCGTAATCATAATTGAGTTGTAATTGAACATGAATAATTGAAGAAGTAATTGTAATTGAAAATGTAATTGACCCCAACCCTGGTGTATATTAAAACACACACACACTTAACATTTGCTTTAAAAACGGACCACAACACAAACACACATGAACACAACACAAATACACATGTACACAAAGCAAATACACATGAACACAACACAAACACACATGTACACAACACAAACACACTTGTACACAACACAAACACACGTGAACACAACACAAATACACATGTACACAAAGCAAATACACATGTACACAAAACAAATACACATGTACACAACACAAACACACTTGTACACAACACAAACACACATGAACACGACACAAACACACATGAACACAACACAAATACACATGTACACAAAGCAAATACACATGTACACAAAACAAATACACATGTACACAACACAAACACACTTGTACACAACACAAACACACTTGTACACAACACAAATACACGTGTACACAACACAAATACACATGTACACAACACAAACACACATGTACACAACACAAACACACATGAACACGACACAAACACACATGTACACAACACAAACACACATGTACACAACACAAATACACATATACACAACACAAACACACATGTACACAACACAAATACACATATACACAACACAAACACACATGAACACAACACAAACACACATGTACACAACACAAACACACATGTAAACAACACAAACATACATGAACATAACACAAACATACATGAACATAACACAAACATACATGAACACAACACAAACACACATGAACACAACACAAACACACATATACACAACACAAACACACATGAACACAACACAAACACACATGTACACAACACAAACACACATGTAAACAACACAAACATACATGAACATAACACAAACATACATGAACACAACACAAACACACATGAACACAACACAAACACACATGTACACAACACAAACACACATGTACACAACACAAACACACATGTACACAACACAAACACACATGAACACAACACAAACACACATGAACACAATAGACATAATAAACGTGGGTATTTACATTTACTCTTTTAATCCAGTATAATTCTTAGTAAATAACTAAACTTTTACAGCGTTTACACTTTGTGCAGCTTTAGCAAGAAATTGTGACAGTAAAATAAAACAGATTTCACATTATTCATCTATTTTTTTCTGCCAACAGAGGATTGAAGTGAAGAAGTATTTAAAGGACTTCCGTACATCTCATGATGATTACAGAATAAAACATATTTTAGTAAATAAAAGCTGTATAAGCATGTGTCAGGTGGATATACAGAAGTCATTTTAATTTAAATGCTACATTTTTGAAGTCATGTTATTTGTGTGTTTGCTGCTGTAATGTTATAATAAAGTTTTTTTTTTTTTAAAAAGTCCTTCTGAGGTAACATTTAATTATTGTTCATTTATGGCACTTTTTTCCTCAAAATCGTTACAAATTGGACTGTTTAGACAAGAAGTGTTTTTATTTATCACTAAAACATCTCAGTTACATTTGTTTATTAATCACCTGCTGTTTAGCAGCAAATTCTGATTTCATTTTAGTCTTTTGACTAAAATACAACTTAGTTTTAGTCATCAGGACTATTTCAGTTATAGTGTAATTTATAACTAAACTAAATTACATTAAGATTATAGTCGACTCAATCTGTCGAGTTATTGTTCCTTAAAAAATGAGTGTCACCTTACTGAATGTCTCCAGATTACAGTAAGTAAACAATGTTTTAAAGAAGAAAAAAAACACAATATGTAGAAAATATTTTTTGTGTTTATCTTTTTTAAAGGTATTGATTAGTTTGTTGATTGTTAGATAGTGAAAACAGAAAGTGACTCAGCAGTTATTCACTACATGAGTAGATTTTAACTCAGGCACGTTTCTGTTTACTTTCTACAGGTAGTTTGGTAACGTAACTGTACACTTACTTGAGTAAAATATGTGTGTATTATTTCGAAAAGTTATTTCCTACTAATGAACAGACGTGCAGTAGCTTCTTCATTAGCCGTAGCTGTGGCTATGTAGACTAGCCCGACTCTCAAACAGATTACTGGAACTAGCGTTTAGCTACAAATTGGGGTAAAAGCAGGGAACATGTTGGTTTTGGACAGTTTTGATGTGCTCATTCTGAATATCCATGTTCCCAATGTTCAAATTCACTGTTTAACATTTTAACACCTGTAATATTAACATCTCCGACTGTTTTTTGCTTTTGCTTATTTTGTCTATAAAATGTCCTCTCAACACTTCATACTTCCAATAATTAGCAGGTTTTTTTTTTTCAATTCATCACATGTTGTACCAGAGTAATATCTGTTAGAATGAAGAAAAACACAAAAACAAAATACATTTTTTGAGATTTCGTAGGATGAAAAAAATGAAATATCAAATGAATTTTTCAACAAATATCTCCAATTATTCACCAAAAAAAAAAGGTTTCCATGTTTCTAAATGTGCAAAAACATTTTATGACAACAAATAAATGTACAAGCTGGAGCAATTTCTTCACAGACTTTTCTACAAAGGAGGGAACGTGATTACCGTAATGTTTGTAGGATGTTAGCTTTCAGAAACAGTTAGAATTTTTCCAATAAAACAAATGTTACCAGAGTTACGGTATCTTGAATGTGCGCATACCAGGATGTGTCGGCGGCGACGCGGTAGGTGCTAAAGGAATAAAACTGCTTATATACAGTATATATATATATATGGTTTGCTTTGCGTTGCGATGAAAATGTAGGAAAACTCAGCTACGATATACAGCACTACTCAGGTGTAAAAAACAGGCTGATACCAGTAAACAACTTGTCTGCATGAACACAAATGAATGAATTTATTCACAAGTATTATTGATATCAACAATTATCTTTGCACAATTTTGTTTTGCGGGGGTATGCGATGCAGAGTTTTTTCTGTAATGTCAATGACTGCCATTGACGTCTAAAGTTGTCATTTGGTTTGGTAACATTGACTGCCAATGACGTCTATAGCCGTCAATTGTGTTTTTCAGCTGGGGTTGCTAAGAGACAGTGTGACAAAGCTCTGCCGTGAATATTAGGCTTGTACAATGATGTAGGTGGCAGTAGCCACCCGTGATCACCGGTGATATGCAGAGCTCAGAGGGAGAGGAAAGGAGTTTACAAGACAGAAAATGGTGCTACGAGAGTGGATGCTGAAGTTCCCATCAGCTCACAGCAGCGCACACTCGACCAGAGCATGTGTGGATCTAAGTGGACTATTGAGAGTGTTGTGATGGTGAGAGAAAACGATCTAAAAAATATTTTGTTGGTCTTTAAAAATCTGTCAAAATGCTCTAAAATGGCTGGCAATGACAGGGGTAGCTGTTCTAAAAATGGCTGGCAGTGAATGAGTTAAGGACATTCCACCTTCATTTGACTAAAATTTGACCAAATGAACCGACATCATTGCACTCTGAATATCATCTGTTTGTAAAATGCTAAAGAATGGACAAAATCTGCTGTTTTGGCAGCAATTAAAATTTTAAATTTAAGAGGTAATGGGCACAAGTTACAGCTTGGGAGCATTGATATTCTGAATCAGCTTACCCACATTAACCAAATAAGCTAGGTTATCCACATTCACCTTTTTGGGTATTGAGCTCAGTAGGTGGTGGAGCCAAAGTGAAGAGTTGGATTGTGGTTTTATGTGCAGGGAACGTTAATCCAAGATGCATCGATAAACAACTTCTAACTGAATGGCAGTTATTCTAATCAAACATGAATGGATTCACAATGGTAGAACAAAGAAGTACCGTACACAAACATAAGTGACGAGTGCACGTCTTACCTTTAGGACATATTTTACAGCACTGGCCCGGCAGCAGCACAGGGTAGTCACAGTCCAGGTCTGGACAGTCTTGTTTAATGTTCTTGCAGTTGACTTTTCCGAGGACCTTCCCGCGTCGAGTCTTTTGCTGCCGTAGAAACATTTATCTACGTTATCATCTATAATTACTGAGGTTCGATGAACAGTGACACTTACAGATTCACAGTAACACTGGACACAGTGCATCACCCCAAAGGGCTCCCCCAGGTCTGGATGCCACATGTCATCCAGGGAGTAGAACCGACCTCCAAATGAGCATCCTTCAACACAAAACACAAAGATGTAGATTAAGAAAAGAGAAAAATAAAGAACTGTAAATAAATGTATTTATTTCCTAGATATACCATTCCCACACTGTGAAGTGAACTAGGACTTAGTTTAATTAAAAGGTAAATGTTTGACATCAGAAGTGTACTGGGCAGGCAGAAACATCATATTGGTTGTCTTGTACTATGAAAAAAACAACTATAGAAGTTAATGATGGAATGAATTACATTTTAAAGAATCCCATTGTTAGTAAGTGGAATGAAACAGTATTTAGTGCTTCCTGAATAGTATTGTATTGATAACTAATGTCCCTGATAAATATGATTTTAAAGGTATTTTCTGTCTATACGTGATCACATGCAGTCACATGAACTTTTTTTTTAGTTTAAAAATGTATAAACGTATAAAATGTATGTACAAAAAAGAACCCAAAAACCCAAAACGATAACCAAAATTGTACAAAATGACTCCAAAAATACACAACATTAAAGAAAAAGACACAACAGGACAACAAAAAGGACCCTAAACGACAACCAAAAATGAATAAATCGACTCTTGACGCACACAAGATTACAAAAATACACATAAGGACAACAACAATTAACAAACGTTATTCCAAAGACCCAAACGGACCATGAAAATACACAGAATAACTAGAAGAAAAAAGAAAAACATAGGACTCCAAACATACACAAAATCAAAGAGAAACACAAAGAAACAAAAATGATTCCAAAAAAAAATACAAAAGAAATACACAAAATGACTCAATGAACCCTTTATTTTGTTTTTTGTACCAATGCTCAGATTGGTCATAATTCTATATGCTAATAGCAGTAGATCAATATATATATGTATATACTGTATATAATATTACCATACTGTCCTCATAAGGAGCTGTTTTACCTGCTGAGTACTGTCAGAGATGCACCATGGGTATTTTATTGTATTACTTAGACGGTGTAAAGCCTTAATAAATCCCCACAGGAGTCTGCACGAGCAATGGAAAGTCAATTAATTGCAGTTTTTAACGCTGAATTACACATTAGAGATGAAGGCGGTGATTTAAAGTGGAGTTCATTACAAAGTAGAGTTTTTGAACTCCGGATGAGTTACCTTGGAAAAACCGCAGCTACGGGGGCTTTCACACATCAATCCTAAGGCATCCACTGTGGTTATGACTCACATGTTTGCCTCCAGTTTACACACACGCACACACACACACACACACACACACACTTCTGTCTGTCTGTCTGTCTGTCTGTCTGTCTATCTATCTACTGTATATCCTTTACTGCAGTGCATTACAGTAGGTACTTGAGAGAAAGAAGAAAGAGAATTGGGAATTAACAAATAAAAGCATTAAAAATATGGGGTTTTATTGTTTATTTTTAGTTAAAAACTATAATCATAATAACAGAATAATGAACTGAAAATACAAAGATCAGTCTGGGTCCCACATCAGGAGGGAAATGACCAAAAATGATTAAAAAAAAAAATCTATTTAAAAGACACTAAATACTGTTTCTTTCCACTTATTTACAGAATGAGATTCTTTAAAATGTTTATTATCACTCATTCATTCCATCGTCATCATCTATATTTGTTTCTACACAGAGTTAGTCAGAGTGGAACAAATTGGTACATGAGCCGAAAAACTCAGAGAAACACTGCGTATTACTGTATATGCAATTAGGTTAACTCAAGCCGTTTTCCTGTAACAGGATGTTTTAAACCAGGGGTCACCAACACGGGGGCCGCAGGCCCAAGGTAGCCCGCATGGACCATGTGAGGGGCCCTCAGAAGCTCTAGTCACCATTGAGCTCCATCTAAAATCTGATTTACTTTCCAGAATTCAAACTGACAAAAAATAAATAAAATAAATACAAATAACACATTTTAGTCAACAAAGAGTTAAATACTGCTGCACGTGATATAGTTTTAGTATTAAATTACCATCTTTAAATGTTTATTTTCACTGAAAAATTATAACAAATGTTTTTAAGTGTTACAGATCTGGTGTATGGTAAATTGTGTATTATATATAATATTATATAAGATAGATTTAAAAAAAAAAAAAAAAAAATAAGGTGGATTTTCGTCAAATATGACATATTTGTTACAATTTACAAATGTTACATGTTATAACGATTAGTTAAAAGTTGTTTGTTAGTAACTCGTAAAATAGGAAGCTTATCATTTTCTATGAAATGTAATGAAAATAAGAGAAATAAAGTGTTGCATGTTGAACATGTCCAAACTTTTTCAGTTACTGCTTCCTTATGATCTTACCCTCGTGTTAAAGTGAAACCGTGAACGTTTTATTGTTTATGAAGTGCTTTTCTAACTGCTCACCCTTCAGAATATTCAGCACCTATGAAGTGGTTCAGTTTCAGGAAGGTTGGTGACCCCTGATTTTAACTAACTCTGCGCCTTTAAGACGTCTCCAAAGTTGATGAAATCATCCAAAAGTGTGTTTGGAAGTTGAATGGATGTGTTGTTGTGGTGAAATGTGCGTAAAAACCCGTGTGTGTGTGTGTGTGTGTGTGTGTGTGTGTGCGTGTGTGTGTGTGTGTGTGTGTGTGTGTGTGTGTGTGTGTGTGTGTGTGTGTGTGTACCTGAGAGGGCTTTGGAGGGCATGTGTTCTCTCTCAGACTGGATGGGCAGAGTGGAGCTCTTGAGCCTCGACGCAGCTCCAGTGCGCAGCAGCCAACACGCACAGCTCAGCGCGCACAGGAGAGAGCAGAGCGCGCCCACACTCTCCATCATAGGGTCCAAAAGCCTGAAGCAACACACCGAATAAAAATGGCTGATGGTCTTCCTTCTGCTTCTTCTTGTTGTTTTCCCTGCAGTAACTGAGCGTACAGGTAGTCCTGTGCTGTGGTGTGCTGTGGTCCTGGTCCGTGCGCCTCTCCCTCCCTCAGTGCCACAGCGTCCGCGCACAGCCCCGTTTTATAGCCGATCCCTGACAGCGCAGCAGCCACCGGGACTGGGAGGAGGGGAGGAGGGGTCGGGGGGTGGAGGGAAAAGAAACACCTCGAACTTATGCAAACAAGTGTTTCTCAGATCGTTTTACACAAATGTAACACGAGATAAAAGAAAATATCACATTATGTCCCCCATAATGTCACTACTTTATAACTATAACATGTATTGGTACAGTATGTAAGGGTGGACTGGGACCAAAACTCAGCGCTGGCATTTTCTGTCCACACGATGTTATTAAGTCAGTGATTCTCAACATGTGGCTTTTTTTATGTCTTAAATGGAATTATTATTATTCCCCAGAAACCCTTCAAAGGGGGACATTTTCCTTTGGCCATTTTGCCACTTCCTGTGTCTCATTTTCTTTGTCACACTTTTTTTCAGACTTTAGCTCCCTTTGCCAATAAATATCATTTTTTCCCTATTTTTTATTTTTAAAAAAATGTCCATTTTTGCAAGTTCATTTTGACACTTTAATCCATTTTTTGTCCTTTCTTAAATTTTTTGACCACTTTTCATCCAAATAAGCCTTTTGTCCAATAAACACCAATTGTTTCCATTTTCCCTACATTTCGCCTCTTTTGTTGCACATTGTTGCCCTTTTTCACAATTGTTTGCTATGTTTTACTCATTTAAACTACCTTTTGCCATTACACACCTGGTTCCTCTTTATTGGTACATGTGTTGGCCATGCACTCCTGACTGCTTTTGGCACATTAGAGTCACTTCTCACTTTTCTCTTGCCACGTTTTTGTCACTCTTCAACCATTTTTGGCCACCTGTTAAGATGTCTGCCTCCACTTGTTCGTCTTAAAATAAAAATAAAAAAATAAACACACTCAGTGGAGTTTCCCACTTTGGGTCGATGGCCCACCAGGACGATGCCCGATGTTCCAGATGGTCAGTCCACCTCTGTTGATATGTATATGAATTAAGGTTTTAGGTCAAATATGAACCAGTTTTACATCAGTTGGGTCCACAGATATCTGTAAAAATAGGATTTTAAACATTATTGTCCTCTAGTTTGTATGGAAGCAGATTAGGGCCAATATTAATGGAGAAAAATAATTTTCACAAATCAAAAATAAATTTAGAGAATAAAGTTTAAATTAAATGTCGATTGAAATTTTGAAAATGAACTCAAAATACAATATGGTGATAACATGGTTTGTTAATTAAGTTAAATCTACAGAAGCTGACTCGGGCCAATTCACCATTTTGGACAACAGTCTTCATCAGAACTGACCCTAATGTGTTTCCGTAGCTCCTCAATAACCACAGACAGACTGAATGCTTGACTGGTTTTAAACCCAACTTTGAAGTATAGTTTAATGCATTCATCAACACACGGCCACGACCTGCTGTTTGTTGTCACATGGTGAATTGGCCCTCATCAGACTCCTTAGATTTAACTTTATTAGCAGACCTTCAACCTTTATCATGATATTGTATTTTTGAGTTCATTTTCAAAATTTCGACTTTAATCTCAACATTTTGACTTTATTCTTGATTTGCCCAAAATTATTTTCTCCATTAAAATTGGTCCACCATTTTTTTTTTTTTTTTTAGAAATTGCAGGATTTTAGAAAGATTTTGAGTTCTTTTCACAATTTGTCACTAAAAAAGAGTGCAGTCATAAAAGCAAGCTCCTATAAATATTTTGGCATTTCATTGAATTTGTGCATTTGGAGCAACTGAGTTATCTTTAACTGAATTATTTGGTCATTTATATATTATTGTTTTCTGAGTCACTTTTACTTTGGCCTGTGGGCCGTTTTAGATGCTCTAAAGGGCCACATTTGGGCCCTGGGCTTTATACTTTAGGGCATAAAAGCCTGTCGTAGGGATTATTGCCACGCCATATATCATGTAATTAACTCATTATTATTCTAATATGACTGCAGTTGTTTGATTTACGATACATTATCTTTTGTTTACTGACTGTGAAGTAATCTGATCAGGCTTTTTAAAACAAACTATTAAAGTTAAATGAAAAAAATGTGTTTATTGTCTTTCCTCCTTTTTACTTTTGTGTTGTTTTAATCTTTGTCTTTATTTCTTTCTATTTTATTATGCTGGTGCAGTAACTGTGGGACTAATGAATTCAATCCTCTTCTTTCCTGTTTGACTTATCCTTCCTTTATGTGGTATTTACATGATGTTTTGTTCATGTTGTTGTCAGCCATATGTGTAGAAGTTTCAAACTGTCATTTCAGAATAAAAGTAAAAAAGATTCAGTATATTCCACCGTTTAGAAAGCCTAAAGGTTTAGTTTTTTTTTTTTTGCTCCCTGCTGTCCAAGGCCACAGATTCATCTTCTTCTCAGCTGGACGAGCCCCCGTAGGGAGAGTGGGAATCTTTAGATCATGTCCTGCAAGGAATGTACGTCTTATTTTTTCCAAGTGTGGAAAGTGACTTAACAGGAACAAATGAAAATAGTTGAAATACCTTGAGATAAATGCGTCCGGGGCTTTCTTCTATAACAGGGGTGTCATTTGAGTTTAGGGGCCAAATACGGAGCAGTTTGATCTCAAGTGGGCCACAGATTCAGTCCTGGAAAACAAGAAATGTCCCCTAGTTTACACTTCTATGTATACATAAAATACAAAATATGGAAGAAACTGACAATATCCAAGCAATAAGTGATAAATATCAGTCCCAACAGGATTTTTACTTTACATTTCCTAGACTTTGTGACCAATTTCTCTTTAATTAAGGGAAATATTGTGTTATAACTTAATGAAAATGTAAGGATTTTGTAAGAATTTTGCGTTTTTTCAACAGTTTAACATTAAAAATGACTGCGATCATGCAATATAAGCACCAGGAAAACTGTGAGCCCCTGCAAATATTGTTGAGTTTCATTTACACAATAACTCATGTTTTCTCTGTCACTTTTCATTTTCTCCTGCGGGCCAAATCGGATGCTCCAAAGGGCCGGATTTGGCCCCCGGGACCATGAGTTCTATAGCTTCTCTGATGTTAGTTCCTTTCCTTTACCTGTGGGATGAGTTCACTCCAGTCCTCTTTACTCTATTGGATCTCAAGCCCAGTGTCTGCAAAAGTCTGAGTGACTTTAAATCTCTTAAAACATTCTTTGGCACTTCATAACAGCAACAAGTGAAATTTATTAGGGCCTATTTAGATCTGGGAAACGTTCCCTGCAAACAAAAAACCAAAGTGGTTGAGCAACAGTCCAGGTCTCACTGTGCATGGTCCCGTTGGGCTGCAGAGGAAACGGCTCTGCTTGAGTTTACATTACTGTAACGCTGCTCGTGAGTGATTTGTATCAGAGTTTGGGAAAGTTCAGCCTTATTATACGGCCGAGATGTTTGGAATAAAAGCCTGATTGATTAGAGAGAGATTCTTTAAAGAACACACTGTGTAATGATCAGCCCATCACACTGTATTTCCTGTAAACCCCTAAAGGTCACTGATAGATCAACACACAGATACGTATCTGTGCAGACTTTAGGGAACTTAAAGCAAAGGTGAGCGAATGACTAAAGCCGTAGAAAGCAAACATGTTTTTTTCATTTGTTTTTGCAGAAGTCAGAACATTGTGAAATGAAAGGCAGGAAAAGTTACGTACACAAGAGAAAAGCAGCTGGTGAAACATTTTAAAACAAATATAACTGGTTGGCAGTGGGTCAAAGGCATCAATGGGAATAAAAGGAAAGATAAAGCATGTCGTTTCAAGACGTGATGAAGGCGGAGTCAACGGGTTTCGAGGCAATTTTAAAAAATAATATCATAGTTCAACTGTTTTATGTTTCATCTTGGAGGGGGAGTGGCTCTACTTTGAGCTCGTGTTAAATCATCATCAGACTCAGCACAATGAGACTGTTTGGGTAAAAGAATAAATGGATTTGACAATATATCGCAATATTTCACCACGCAATTATTATATTGATCCAAAAAATGTCCAAATCAATTTTTTAAAACATGTTTTTAAACTAAAAAACCATTTAATTATGTTAACATGTGCATAGCACGTAAACTCCCGGTCACTAGGTGTCAGTGAACGCACCATCAAGCCTTGTTTTTACAGGTTCACAGCTGCTACAGATGACGGATTTTCTTCGTTCCTTTTTCAGAGCACATAAGATCTTAATTTCTTTCAGGATGTAAAGAAAATTTAGTATTGGGATGTATCATGCTGTGACACGCAAAACGTGAATCGCATCGTATCATCAGATTCATAGCAATTCAATTCAATTCAATGAAACTTTATTTATGTAGCGGCGCGCAAATTCAATAGTAATCTCAAAGTTCCGGATCCTATTTTTTTGGTTTCTAGAGCTATTGATGTAACAATAAAAGGTATTTACTGGCATTACAAAGCTTTTATGGCTCCAATGTCTGAGGACAAATCTCATCACTTCATCTGAAATAAAACATTTGAATTTAAACAAATATGTTACACGTTTATTTGAATGAATCTGTAGCTACTGCTTTATCTTAGCTCAGTCTGCTATGTTTGGGTAAAATGTCTAAATTTGTGAAGTACTTTTGACATAATTCTGCTAACAGACAAAAAAACAAAAACAACAACAAAAAAAAACAGGTGAAAATATGAACTCCTTGGCAGTGGTGATGAACATGAAAGGGAAAACAATGAACTATAGGTAGTCACGGTGACAGATAAAATCTAAAGCCCTTGGACACAAATAAAATAATGAGAAATTCTATTTAACCATGCTAAAAAAAAATGTACTTTTCAAAAATATCATTACTTTTATTGGTAATATCTGTCTGCTCACGTTGGATGAATTTATTATATATACAAACATTGACGCAGGAGAAAGTTGTTTTTTGAGCAGGATGTATATGAAAGGTGATTGTTAATTTAAATACACAGTGTGTACATGTAAGTTTAGTTTAGTTTAGTTTTTATTTGAAGGGACAAATGCATATAGAGATATTAAGAGAATAAATGTCAACGATGTTCGACACCAGAGTATAGTTAAACAGCTAGTTTCCTGTAGTCATGGTTACCTGTATAAAACATAAAGTCAGGTGTTGATAGTCTGTGGTCACAATGTGAACACATGGTTGGTTTTTCCTGCTCATTATTAGTGATGATGAATGAACTGTTTGATGTGATGTAAATGCACTGTTCTTCAATACATGCGACGATTAAACAGATTTGAAAATCAAAGCAGTTTCGTTCTGATTGGATTTATGCGGCACACAAAGCAAAGCTTCCACTTCTTTAAGGGTGGGGGGGACGGGGGGCGCACACACACACACACACACACACGCTTGATTGCATTTCATGTAAATTCTTTCATTTCCGACAGCCTACAAAGGGCCTCATTTCACCGACAACAGACTTCACTTTAACGCCTTGGGTCGATACTAAAGGGTGTCGCATGTGATAATTAGTTTGGTGTGAAAACGCGCAGCTTTTAACGGCATGTGTCGCGCACGGCGCGCATGCAGCTTCCCCCTCCCGCAGGTCCTCTCAGCATGTCAATGACAGTCCATAATGGTCTGTTTGCTCCTCATCACCGCCTCATAAGACTGGATGAAGATCAAATACACAAACCCTGTGAGTGTCAGCGCATGCGTGCAGCTCTCCATCTCCATGGAGTGGATTGGATGCGTCTGCGCGTAAAGGCGATTTCATACACATGGCATCTCAATGTGCTTTACATGATCAAAAAGTGCAACAGAAAACATTCAACTGCTCAATAATCAATAAGAACATTAAAGTCGGCAACAAAAATAAATAAATAAATACAAAAAAAAAAAAAAAAAAAAAAAACATGACCAAAATCTTCCTCTCAGTCATACGCAGTAGAGAAAAAATGTGATTTTAACTTTGATTTAAAAATGTTCACATGTGATGCTGACTTCAGCTCTGCAAAAGTTTGTTCCACTTCTTTGCAGCATAACAACTAAACACAGCATCACCATGGTTACTGTGAGCTCTGGGCTCCACTATCTGACCTGTGTCCATAGATCTGAGAGACCTGCTGGGTTCATACCTGACTAACATCTCACTGATGTATTCTGAACCAAACCCATTCACAGATTTATAATCAGCAGCAGAACTTTAAAGTCTATTTTTAAAGATACATGCACACGCTCAATCAATTCATTTTATTTTATTTTTTGCTCAAATTTGGTCAACAGTTTGGTTACTCGATTTAAAATGTACTCAAGTATAAGTGAGCAGAGGTGGCAAAAGTACTAGACTTCAGTTCTCATGTTCAATTATAGATACTTCAATAAAAAATGACTGGTAAAAATAAAAGTGTTGGAGTTGCTCTTTTACTTGAGTAAAAATAAAAAAGTGCAATGCTACTAATTGCACTTAAGTAAAAAAATAGTAAATTAAAAAGTAAAACAAATGTCTTTTGAATAATAAGACTTCCATGTCTTTTAAAACTGCTACCCTTTATGAACACCTGGAGAATTTAGCAGTCATAAATAAAATTAGTAAATACAATATTTTAAGGGGAAAAAATGCAAATGCTTAATTAAACCAAGAGCATCTTTGAGTTTAATATTTTTAAAAACTTGAAAATATTTACCATAAAACTAAGAAACCTGCTGTTTAAAAAAAATAATAATTAAGGAGTAAAAGTAAATAGTCACCAAAAAAAATTATTACTCAAGTAAAGTACAGATACCAGGAGAAAAAACTACTTAAGTACTGCAACAAAGTATTTGTACTTTGTTATTTGTCACCTCTGCCATCGCCATGGAGTGGATTGGATGTGTCTGCGTAAAGATACGATTCATTCCTTTTATTTCATTTATCGCACAAATTTGCTCTGCAGTTTGATTACTTGATTGAAATTATTATTATTATTATTATTATTATTATTATTATTATTATTATTATTATTATTATTATTATTAATAATAATAATAATAATAACTAGTTTTATATTTGACAAGGTAAAAGTAGAGAATCCAGTTGTTTAAGATTGTGTTGTTTTAATTTATAAAATAATAATAATTTTTAAAAAAGTACATTTTGAACTATTATAATTTTTTCAACTATCAACTATATTTTATCAACTACTGCTTTCATCAGGCGACCCTAATGAAACTCCAGACGAACCCACATGGGAATGCCTTTCTACAAACGCATCTGTATAAAATAAAAGGTTCGTCAAAATGTACAATACTTTTTTTTTTTTAAATAATATAACACCAATAACTTAAAATATAAATAATAAACTTCCCACGCTCTAAGTATAGCTATTTATAGACAGTTTTGTATCTGTTTTGATGTGGTGCATTAGGTTTAATCTGATTGGTCGGCTATGATGTGATACATTTGATTGTTGTCTGGTCATTTAATGTTTTTGTAGTTTCACAATATCCATTGATCATTTTAAAACAAAAAATAATAATTTACTCAGTAACGGTTGGGTTAAGAAATGTAACAAATTACTTTACTTCTTTTAAAATGTACTTAAGTACAAGTAAAATTACTGATTCAGAAATAGATTAAAAAAAAAAAATACAAGTACCCATAAAAACTACTTCATTACAGTAACGTTAGTTCTGTTAATCCATTTCTTTCACCTCTGGCATAAACACTGGTATAAACACTCATCTCAGCAGGAGTGTTTTAACTACCAGAGCCGAAAAGAACTAAAACTACTATAACTAATGAATTCAATTCAACTTTATGAATATTGTGCTAATTACTACAAAAGTCATCTCAAAACGCTATCAAAAGGAGAAAAAACCCAACAAATCCAAATGAACAAGCAGAAGCAACAGCGGGATGAAAAAACTCTCTTTTAACAGTTTTCCTTTAAAAGGGAATAAATCTCTGTTAGAACCAGGTTCAGAGGTGGCAGCCATCTGCGTGGACTGGTTGGGGTTAGTGGACAGGAGGACCAACAGAACAGGATAGAGAGATAGAACATCAGAGTGTCACAGATTAGTTGAGCCGTGAACCACAGATCAGGAACTGTCAACTCCAGCTTCAAGAACCTGAAACAGAAAAGATAGAAAAGGGCGAGGAGAAGACACTGACTGCAGAAAAACATGAAACAGGAATAAAGTGGAATGAGAATGAATATGGGGTGGACATCAGTGCAAATGGTGTGTGAGCAGTGTGTGATGGGTATACAACGAGGGACAGACGTGGGGGGTTGTCTACAACCCGGCACAACTGTGTCTGTCTGGACTTCACCCATTGCAGCCCATTGGAGCTACTGTATGTGTAGATGGTGGACTGTTTGAATATACTGTTGGTGTTCTACTATATAATCTTAGTTTTTAGTTCCTATTTTTAGGTTTAGAGCTTTGTTCCTAGTGGTTAGGTTAACGCTATTATACAATATTTGTTTTAGCAAATAAGTAGGTTTTGAGTTTAGCCTTAAAGGTGGAGAGAGTAGCAGCCTCCCGTAGTAAGACTGGGAGCTGGTTCCAAAGGTGAGGAGCCTGGTTGCTGAATGTTCTGCCTCCTGTTCTACTTCTAGACACTTTAGTAGACCAGCAAAATGAGAACGAGAGTTCTGCCCAGACGATAGGGCACTAACAGGTCTCTAAGATACACAGTAGCTTGATCATGTAGAGCTTTGTATGCTAACAGGAGGATTTTAAACTCTATTCTAGATTTTACAGGAAGCCAATGAAGGGAAGCCAATACTGGAGAAATATGCTCTCTACTGTTAGTACCTGTTAGTATTCTAGCTGACTAATTATGTTATATATTGATAATTAGGGTATTTGGAACCATTTTACCTTAATTTCCTCAATAGTCCAATTGTGTTTTGGCTTCATATTGTTGGATTTCATCTCATATAAATAGTTGCAGTTCAAATACTTTTTGGTTGAATCTAAGACTTAAAGGAGAAACACTGAAAAAATCTTTTCTATTAAAAGACAATAACGTTGATTTGTTGTAGATGTGGAAGCTGGCAGCTTTTTTTTTAGGTCATCAGCTGATATGAAAGTATACGAAGGGCCTCGGCATATTTCTCAATACTGCGTGTACAGTAACACGTGCATGGTGGGAAAGTGGAACAGCTGGAGATGCATCATCATCCCTACAGTGTCTATTTGTTCTCTTTAAGGGAGACACCTCCATCTATAAAACCGTGTGCATGTGTGTGTGTTTCTTTCCAACACCTAAGGTGACTATCCACAGGGAACCACGTCCTGTTAAAGCTACAGAATGAATTCACAGGTGTGAATACATGAATACACACAGACAGTAGATAGAGATATAGCCTGACAGGTGTGTGTGTGTGTGTGTTCCCCCCACACACAAATACACACATTCACACAAAAATAAAAGAAACAAAAGCACAAACCTTCACCAAATCTCTTTACAGATATTGATTCTGATCATTGTACCAGGATTATTCACAGTTTGAAGGCTTGGAAGACATTTCTCTCCCCATTAATAACCATACAGTGGATCAGGGATTCTCAACCTTGGAGTCGGGACCCTATTTGGAGCTCCGAGACACTGGGAAGGGGTCGCCACATACCTTTAAGAGTATTAACATTTTCTGATCAATTTGAGCCCATATTTGCTTATTTTTATGTTATTTTATGTTCTGCAACAACACCAAACTTACCATATATGAACTTATTTTCATCACTTTTTCTTGCCATATTTTTGCTCCTTTTGAAGCATTTTTGCTACATTACTCCCATTTCTTCCACTTCTCCATCAAATTTCAATGACTTTTCTGCACATTTTTTCACTTTTAAAGACATTTTAAGCACTTATAAACCTTTTCCTCCACTTTTCCCACCTAATGTTGCATATGTTGACCCATTATTGTCACCTTTTACCTCTTTTCACCATATTTTACGTTTCATTTTTGCCAATTTAACCACATTCACGATTTGTTATGCCCATTATTTGCCAGTTTAAACTAATTGTTCCAATATTGACACTTATAGATGGCCCTGTCTCCACATTTGTCTGGTTGCCAAACCTCAGATTTTTGCAATATGGTCAATATAATTTATTTATTTTTTTGCTGTTTCTATACCTCTGAGGTGTGCTCTTTAAGAATCTGAATGATGCCACTTTGTCATCCTTGTGCAATCAGCACAATATGCAAATTAAAGACGCCATTATTGGAAATCTTGTTTTCGTCAATATCTCAGTAATTATGGATGGTATCGACATTTTTTGTGATCTATACAGATGTTTTTAGTGGTAAAAAATCAGATTAAACCATTTCAGTATTGATCACACCAATATTTTCTACAAAATATGAGAAAATCCACTTCAGTGTAAATCCGAGTCTTTACAGAACATGCCTTTTACTTGTGCTCATGCATGTTGCCATTACTGAGTTGACTCAGTCCTAAAACAAGTCACTTTCAACAACAATGTCACGGTCATCAACCCGTCGGGTGTGCTCATTCCAGCAATGTGCTTCCCTGTGAAATCCACTAAACATTGTACATGGCAAGTGAGCTGTAGCACTCACACTTTGCTGTCCAAGAGGGTGTATCTGTAGCACAAACACACCTCATCATTTCCAGCACCTTTGGTGGAGCAACACTAATGTTTGGTCCTGATGATTCTGGGATCAAGTGTTTGCCATGTTACCATCCAAACTGGACAGGATCTAATGCTGGAGGTTCTGAGTTGAGAACTGATTTCCAAATGGCAGTCTGAATGAGTGGCCGCTTTACGTTCTTTTTGAATGCCTCTTTTAAGGTGGGAGTGACTACAAGGTATAGAGGAGGATTTTCCCGAAGTTTAGAAAAGAAACGCCCTCTCCAATTTTTAAAAAAATGCACATGCACAACACTCTACCTCTAGTAGGGAACACCTACTAAACGTGTGCTTCCACGAGCCCAGTTTTCAGCTCTGTTTACAAGTTGATGTCGGCATCGCTCATACAAGCTTACTTTCCAAAAGAAGATTTGCACTTTTTCCACTACGTCAGACTCGCCACCGGTAAGTGAAAAGTGTCCATGCGCAGCAAGCAAAAACTAGCTCTAGGGACCCTGGGTCCCAGGGTGAGACCAGTTCAGAACCCCTGTTCTAAAGTGTGTTTGCAAGACATTATGATTGTCAGAGTCCAAACATTAGGTCTGTATCATATCCAGGAATAAGAGATAAAGACATAAACACGTTTGTCGAATTAAAGATGATGATTAAAACAATGCCAATTAAGTACAAGATCACAAATTGATCAGTTCTTTCATATAATGATGATTTAATCATTATGAGGGGCCAAAAACTGCCTGATTATCTTTATGTGTGTACCGCGCTTTAATTATATTTATAATGTCTAAAATTAATGCTTTGCTCATTAATTATATTCTGGGAAATTTAGGTTTAGCTGAACTTGCTGACTATGTTTCGCTACAACCAGCGAAGGTTTAACTATGACATCACCCCACTCTGTAGAGGTTAACAAAGGATAGACATGTTGGCATGCAGGGCAGCACACATCCAGGACCACAACCCAACATCTCCAGAGGTCAATTAGGAAAGAAGCTTCTGTGTGACGTGTGCATGTGTGTCCGTGCACACGTACATTTATATGCTTGATATGAAACTGTAAATAAGATAAATGATCACATCCGCTCCTTATAATTTGGTTAAAGATGTGATCAAAACAGTATTTGAATGATGCTTTAAAAAAATGGAAGTAAAACAATT
Organism: Gouania willdenowi; assembly: GCF_900634775.1. Taxonomy (NCBI): domain Eukaryota; kingdom Metazoa; phylum Chordata; class Actinopteri; order Blenniiformes; family Gobiesocidae; genus Gouania; species Gouania willdenowi. The sequence goes on along the minus strand of NC_041056.1, from coordinate 39,727,478 downwards.
ATAAAATGTCCCAAAGTGACACAAATGTACCTTTAGTGACACATTACGCTTATACTGTCCTCCCACATACAGTAAATAGCAAAGGTAACACATAACAAAATGTAGGCAGAAAGAGAAGTAAAGAATCCTTCCAAAGCTAAATAAAAAATAAACTACTAGCAATAAAGATGTGACATCACCAGCCCTCCCTCCCTTAGGAAAGCGAGGGCTAAAAAATTCATTTATTTAATTGCAAGAACAAAACATGCTTTGCTGTCGTGAAAAGATTCCACTTCATGTAGTGTTGACCTTTAACAGCACGTGCAGACAAGGCACAAAAACTTTAAAAAAAAGTGACATAAAGGACAAAAAACCACCCGATATAACCTGTAAATGCCATTACAGTAATGTAGAAGCAAGATTAGATGCAAATCATTGCTATTTTGTTTTTGTATATTTTAAAATAGAAATGTGTGAGACGACATGAATACAAGAAAATGCAAGGATAAAACATTTCCTAAATAACAGCTGTGCAAAGCAGCCAAGTGTGCTCCACAAAACAATCAGGTGGAAAGACAACGACCCCCCTCCAGCTGTATCTGAATTATTTACGGTTGTTTTGTGTCTTTCAGCCACTGTGTGGTCCTCAGCAGGCCTTTTTTCACCTTTGTGCCTTTAACAAGTCTTTGACATGAAAACTTGCTTCTCAATAAATCTGTTAAATGATTAAATAATGAGATACTAATCACATGTTCTCCTACTGTAATAGCTTTACCATTCATCATAAGATGCATCGTTCCTACTCCGTCCTTTCTTTCACAGAATTCAACAATGGAGCAGCAACAAAATGCAGCTTTTGGTGGTTTTGAGTAAGAGTTATGGTTGAAGTGATAACTCCCATTAAAATGCATCGATTTCCAATCTCTATCACAGTGGTTCCCAATCTATTCAGGCCCTGTTTACACGGGAACGTTTTCTAGTGAAAACGCAAAAGTTTTGTTGCATTTCGGCTTTGCATTTACACACCAACTGCGTTTTGTGCGTCATCTCCGGGTTTCCTTGTGACAAAATAAAAGTCCATCTTTAATTATCCAAAAACTTACAAAAACCAAAAAGGCACAAGGAACCCGGGGATCATGGGACAAACACAGTAGCACACAAGACGGTTAATACTAGCTGGGTTTCCAATACAGATTTTTCGCAAAATAAAGGTGATATTTTTAAATGTTGAGTTCTATTGTGCTTTGAACGTGTTTCCATTGAACATTGTTTTGGGCAGGAGTCTCACAACTCCCGTGAAATCTCATCCCGCGAGACTTCATCGCAGGAAGACGGACGTTCCAAACCTCCTTATAACACTCCGTATTCCTTTGTTGTTTCACGTCTAATGTAGCAGTAATAATTTAAAGTACAACGCTACAAAATGTCCTGATCTCCTCTTCTGTCCACACGTAACACGTCATGTTTACTCGAAGAGCAGTGGTCATGTGACCAGGTACTTCACGTTCTGTGACGTGTAATTGCGTAAAAAGTGTTTCCATAAAGCTTTTGCAAAACATTTCAATATCAAAACATAGAAACACCTCCTCATGATATTTGAATATTTGGTGTTTCCATTACCAGTTTTTATTGCACTATTTAGATTTTGCGCATTTTGAAGGGTAATAGAAACGCAGCTATTAATGACGAACCAGCAGCCATTCGATGTCTCTCCTATCTCCTTTCCTATCCACTGTTCCTTCACCCCAGGAAGTGTTTAGGTGGTGGCCATGATAAAGAGCATTCAAGTTCTCTTTAAGCTTAGGAAAAGAGGCTCAATGCTTCCTTTTTCTTTTTTTTTTACCTCCTTTAGCCTAGGAAACACTGATGCATCCTTTACCAAAGGAAATGCTGACCCACAATACCTTGTGGCGACAACACTTAAAGGGACACGCACACCGGAGCACTTACAGAAACTCACCACCAATCCAATAATATGCCTTCAACAACTTTAAATAAATAATCTACAACCCATATCTTATTATATGTAACATATTATCAGATTATAACTGACATGAAACAGACTCTGTGGTTCAAGAAAAAGGGATCAGAGACATTTTTAGCCACATTATGTTACATAAAATGTTACAACATAATTCATATTTGTGAGTGGAAGGTGAGTGTGAGCAACCATTTTCAATGTGACATTCTTTTAATTTTACTTTTATTCCTCGTAGCCTGGTAGCCTCTTTTCCTTTGATTTACATTGAAATTGTGTGATTTTTGGGATTATATCATCGGAATGTTATAAATGTGTTTTTAGTCCATTTTTGGAAATTTGTAGTTTTTACACCACGTCAGACGTCACTAACCTTTGTGGCCGTCTGATTATTACGTCACCTAGTTGAAGTGCGTCTAGTTGTCAAAACAATAGCGATGGCCTTTTCCTAACTCCTCTCCTAACATCTTTCCCTTAACACCCTGACGTCATTCACTGGATTATGGAAAAGTGGATAGGAAAGGAGATAGGAAGGAATATTCGGGCGCAGCCTCAGAGGGAGGACTGATTGGGAACGGGGCACACCAGTGTGCTAAACATGAGGCAGCTAATTACTCACAACCCAAACACACTGACATCACTGGGAGGTGGAGACACGAGCAAGAATACCTGGAAACACAAAGACAAGAGTGAACATATGAAACTAGAACTATAATGGAAATTAAACAGAAAACAACGACTTACAGAACAAAAAGACCACGAGGGCTACAGACAAGTAAAACTAAACAGAACCTGACATTATATCCATAATACTGATGCACAGACAACAACACACAAGACGGGAGAACCTGAGGAGCTCATCGTTGCTGTGCTTCGTGGGCGTTAACTTTAGATAAAAAAACTAAACAAAACAAAAAAAACTAATGGTGTGCAAATTGTGCCAGAACGAGTTTGCCGATGACCGGAGCTCTTCTTCCTCCAGCCTTCCAGTGGAGCTCCTCCAATGCTAAACATTTAGCAGCTAGCACAGACAATGGTCCACAATAAATTCATGAGTGACAAATGAACAAAGTCAGTGGATAAATGATGGTAGTGGACAGTCGACCACTCTCCTAGCTTAATGGTATCGGAGGGTCGCCAGTTTGAATCTCACCTGGGTCATTGCTGTGGGATGTTGAGCAAGTCCCCGAACCCCCAACTGCTCCCCAGGCGCCCACTGCTCGTCAAGTATGGGTTAAATGCACAGGACAAATTTCATATGTTAAAAAGATATGACCAATAACGACAAAAGCCCTGATTTGATTTGATTAATTTAATCTATGTAGAAAGACTATTTGAAACTAGCTTCATCAGTTGCTCTGTTTATTTCATGCCATAGATATTCTAACTATTTTACACTGTTCAGTTTCCTCTTCTCTGGAATGTTCTGTACTAAATGCTGTTTTTTATTTTAATACAAAAACACATTTGTTAAAAAAGTAAAGTTTACAAAAAACACATAAAATCATGATGATAGCTTACTTAAATTTAAGTTTGTGCTTTGTGAACTACTCCAATTCCAGTTTGATGTCCTCGCTAATCCGGGTCCTCAGGTCAGAACAGACTCGGTCCGGACTCGTTTTGTGTCATTAATCCACAACAGTCAGTTTAGATGCACACAGAATTTGTAAAGCGTTTATGAAATAATTTATTAATGGTATCATTGCAGTCCAAACAAATCCGTGAACCAAGCAGCAGCCATGTTGAAACTCTCATGGCAGTCTGATCCTGATCCGCAGAGATACTTGAGGAACACACACACACACGCACATGCACACACACACACAGAGAGAGAGAGAGAGAGGTAGGATTGATGACATCATCATTGTGGAGGTAGGACTGATGACATCATTACTGAGTCCGTTGACCCAGGAGGTGGGGCGTCAAAACAGATCTGATGTGGCACACCCTAGAACTAAGCAGCAGCCATGTTGAAAGTCTCATGGCAGTCTGATCCTGCTCCGCAGAGAAAACACACACACACACACACACACACACACACACACACACACACACACACACACACACACACACACACACACACACACACACACAGACAGACAGAGATTCCTTGCTTTTATAGAGAGATTACACATTATGTTAGCACTCAGTAACAAAAATAAACACTATTTAGTTTAAGTTTAAGATCATGTATTGTTTTCATTGATTCAGTCATTTACCAAAATCCATTAAAAGTCAGCTAAGGTCAAGTATTGTTCAGCTATTAATTGAGATTAATTAATTCAATAAATATATATTTTTTCTAATATAATACCTTTTTTTGTCTAATTTGAGTGTAAACATTCATGTCAGCATTTAGATTAATTATCATTCAATAAGTATTTTTGTTGTTTTGTTTGTTTTTGAAGTTGTTTTTATCTACTTTTTTTGTACTTTTTGTACATTTTAGTTTCAAAATTGTATATTTGTTGTCATTTTGTTAATATTTTGTATAAATTTGGATCCAGACAGGCCAAGTTCTTTTGGCAGCTTCTCAAATTTGGGCTGTGATGAGTTCATGCTCCACAGTAAAGGCTGAGAATTTTGATAGGATTATGATTTAACAAGGCTTTTGTTTGTTACTGCTGAACGTGTTCAGGGATTATAACTAACTCAAGTCTTCTTCCACACAAACCAAAAAATTAAAAATAGAGCCGACAGTGCATCAAAATGTTAGCGCTATTTTTTAAAGGTCATTTAAAGAAATGACAAAACTTTACAGATGATGTCTGGAAAATGTTGTTTTTTTGTTTGTTTTTTACAGCAAACAGGACTGAATCATAGCAATCTGATCACGAGAGCGAACATGGGCTCGTCTGTAAATGGGTGCATTTACTGGTTCAATAAACGGGAAGAGATTCAAATTCTGATGTAGCTGGTTATGGTGTACAGTCCACATAAACAGGACTGATTCATAACATAACCTAACCACTAGAGCGAACATGGGCTCGTCAGTGAACGGTCCAGACCTTGGAGTCGCTATTAACTTACCAATAAAAAGAGATTTGTCACTTTTATAATAAGTATTGACTAGGCCACTGGGAGTGAGGTCCAAGGCCAAGACAGGCTGACTTGATAATAATGTATCATGTTTTTCTGCAGTCAGTGTCTTCTCCACGTCCTTCTCTCTTTGCTCTGTTTCAGGTGTCGTGAAGCTGATGATGCAGTTCCTGATCCGTGGTTTATGGTTCAACTAGTCTGGAACACTCTGATGTTCTATCTCTCTATCCTGTTCTGTTGGTCCTTCTGTCCACTAACACCAACCAGTCCACGCAGATGGCTGCCACCTCTGAACCTGGTTCTAACGGAGATTTATTCCTGTTAAAAGGGAGTTTTTTCTTCCCACTGTCGTTAAATGCTTGTTCATGTGGATCTTGTTGGGTTTTTTCTTTCTTATTATGAATTTTATATTTTGATAAGCGCATTGAGATGACTTTGTTGTAAATTGCACTATACAAATAAAGTTGAATAGAATTGAATTAAATTGAATTGAATTTTGAATTTATTCTCATGGTAAAAATTGGTGTGAAACAAAAAAATTAATTTTAAACATCAATTTTCCCTCATGGAGACAATAAACCATTGCTACAAACGATCATTGCTGTCTAGATGCAATGTGTCTATTTTTGTTTTAAATGAATTTTTGATCGTTGTGTTAAATCTGCCTTTAAACGCTAACAGCTGCTGTCTTGCACACTGGAATAGTTCATTAGTGAAGCTACAGGTGAAATGTCCATGTGCTAATTAGCTCAGTGACATAGAGGATGGACTTATAGATTTATTATAACTGTAGTGTTCTTGTAATGAGGGATAAGTTTTAAACATTTGTATCACAGAGTTGTCTCTTACTAATGAACTCAGTGACATCGAGCATCGTCTTTTGTGCCAGAAATGATGAGTTCAAGCCTAAACTGATGTAAAGTTAACATTAGAATGACACCTGTTTATTTTTCATCCAGCCTGTGAAGATTATCCGTGGTCCAAACCTGTCAAGTTTTGGATTTGAAACTAAGGGAAAATTTCTGACGCCCACTACGAGCTGTCCCACCCCCCAACCAAGCTCCAGTATCCCTTATATTTTAATATAGGTGTACACTAAATCTAAAATTGCCACTTATCAACCACTTACTAAATACATAATGTGATTATAATCTGATAGGTCGACCTTTATTAACATTGAAATGCTGTGAACTTTCCTACTAGGGCTGGTGATATGAACCAAAACTCATATCTCAATATATTTTCTCAAAATGGTGAAATATGATATAAATCTAGATAATTTTATCAATAAAGTCTGACCAGAAAAACAATTCTGGGTTAAATTTGCTGATGCAAAATGCTACACAGGGACATTTATTAACAAACAGCTGATCAATATGTGACACTCATTAATCATCTAACTGAGCTTTACATGTTGTTCTGAGGAGTAAAAGCAGTGACTCCTAAAACTATATATATTGATAAATGCAATATTATAATTTTCTATATCGCCAAAATAGAAAACTCGATACATCTTGAATCTCGATATATTGCCCAGCCCTAATTCCTAAATTATAAAACAGCCTAAATAAAAACATAAATGTGTATATGAAGCACATGTGTTTATTTAATATACTTACAGTTTATATACAAGTCAACACATATTTACTGTTAATTTCACATTGTTTGTCTTTAAGTTAGACATTAACATTTTATTTTTATTAGATATTTTCTTTTAACTCATGTGGTTCTCTGATATTCACTAATGACTTATTAGACACATTTATTACAGACTTTACATTATTTAACACTTTTATAAAGCAGTTTATATTTGTGGAGCTTGTGATTGGCTGATTTTTCATGCTGACTTACGTGGTTCCTTCTGCTGTGGTAGACGTTATAATATCAGTTATTAATCTAACAGGAACTGTGTAACTGTGTCACATCCTGATGGTCTTTATGAAGATAAACTCTATGTTATATTTTACAACGTATTTACACCAATTCTTTGTTTTTTCACTAGAACGTCTTCATCCATCATCTCTGTTCTGAGTTGTTTCTGGGTTTGTTGCCGCTGTCAGCACTAATCTCACGAGAACTGCCACTCAGGCCATTTCAGGTGGAAGTTCTCGCGAGGCTAGTGACGCTGTTCAGTTCAGTAAGGCATCTTTTATTTATTATTACATTAAAATAAGGGATATTTACAGGAAAATACTAATACAGTAAGATGGCGGGAAAGAGGGGTAAAATACAAGAGTTTCCTGGCCAAAACGTGATACTTGACAGGTTTGCTTTGGTCGGATCACCAGGGCAGCAAAGCCCAGACTTTCTCCTGAGAAAAACCAGGCCAGCGCGTCTTGGGTTTTCCTTGGGGTCGCCTTCTGCTGGGACATGCCCTGAACACCTCAGCAGCCTAAAATGTCCTGGCCCCAATTTTCTGCATAATGGTTGCTTTAAATTCAAATGATTAGGATCATTATCAGGCTTCTGCAGAGCTGGATGAGGAGTTGATCATTTGAATCAGGTGTGTTGGAAGAGGGAAACATCTAAAACATGCTGGATCGTGGCCCTCGAGGACCAGAATTGGACATCCCTGGTCGAATTAGGACCGGTGAAAAATTTGATATTTTGTGGGAACTGGACACGTGAATGGAAAAATGACTCAATGACACCCCCTTGAAAATTGTATTTGCTCCCTGTGGAAATTCTGCTAAATTCTGACATCATCACTCTCTACAGCGATGACATCATCATCACAGACATACAGAGACTCCTTGCTTTAATGGAGTTTCTATAAAGTTGAATCTTTATAGAAATATTCCTCTTAGCAGCCTGTTCACTTGGATGTGCTATGTTTATAGTAGTTATTAAGAGTTTGTAGAGCCAAGTAGATGCTAGTTAGTTACAGCAGCTTTCATTTGTGTGCCAAAAAAAACGAGTTAAGTTTAACCCAACCGTCATAGCGCCACCTATTGGTAAAAGGAAATCATAGACATTATATTTGCACAGAACATTGCAGGAAAGTTTGTGATATAATTCTTGAAAATGATCAGCTACGTCTCATCACTTTAACATTTCTGCCACACCCCGTCATGCAACACATCTTAATGTGGGCCACGTCCCAACATGCGTGTGGTTGTGAGGGTCCATTCATCGCTGCTTGCAGCTTGAATTTCTGTTATTTCTGTGTATTTTCCTTCTCCTTGTGTAGATTCTTGTTGTCATTTTGTGTATTTTTTTATTTTTTTTAATAAATGTGTTTGTTTTTTTGGAGAATCTTGTCTATTTTTGCTGTTTTGTGCGTTTACTTTGGGGGCCACACAAAATTAGACCGAGAGCCACCCCGTTGCCCATGTCTGTTCCATAGAAATAGAACACCTTGTTGAATAAGACTGTTGACACAGAGGCTGGACATGGGAAGATGAATTCCCATTTTCTCAGTCTGCTCTCATTACTGTTTACAAGAGTCGAATGACTTCCACACGCTTGATTTGTAAAGCAGAGTCTGTAGATCTGCAGAGTGACGGAGGAAACAGTGAGCTGTCACTACATACACACGTTTAACTCTGTGTGGTGAATACCTCCACCATTAAACATCAACACACACACATCCTGATGACTGGTCTGAGTGGCGACAGTCTAACAAGCTTCTCTTTGACTCATGGCTTCTGACTGAGCCTGAGCTGCTGCTGAAATGACTCTTGCAGTTGCAGCCATTCTTTTCTACTTCCATCAATGGAATTCACAGTTTGGGTGGTCCAACCTGAAACTTTGTGACTGTAGTTTACAAACAGGCATAACAAGGGCCCCAAAAAACAGACAGATGAGAGGAGGAGACTGGAAGGAGCTGGTGAACAGGACTTATTGTGATAGATTGTCTGAAAGTATGTATAGACAGAATGCTAAAGGTCCTCCAACAATTGGTGAGTAAAACACTGTTGTGTAGACGAATAAAACTCATTTCAATTTTGTGGTTATTTTCAAACGCCTTGATTTAGCACTTTAGAGATTTATCACTCATTAACTCATGTATTGTAACTAAGTTTTAGCTTTTGTGAAACCAGTCATAGATCAGAGATAGGGAAAAAAAAAGTTTGATACAAGGGCCACAATTTTACCCACCAGCAACACATCCAACTCGGTGAGTTTTACTGCTTGCTGAATCGAGGAGCTGTGCTCCTTTTTCTCCTCTCATAAACATAAACCGCCAGTGAAAAAAGCCAGTGTGATTAGCGGCTAATGCTATCCTAGCTCTGTGCTACAGAGAGAACTTTTACCTGCTACTACCACCTCCTCGCTGATTCTCCTCCACACCTAATCCTTCCTAGTCCGGTCCCGGTTATAAAGGCCGTGTCATACAGCTCCAGGTGGTCACACACAGCTTCTATTCTATGGTTGAATGGGTGAACAGACCGGTGTTCGTGTTGACGGCCTGACTTCATCGTCAACAAACGCACTTGACGTGCGGATCGGACCGCACTGCCGCACTGGAAAGATTTAGCATCTGTGACGCATCTGTCCATTGACCTTGTATGTAATCTAGACGTACAAACATTTTGTGACGCATCCGGTGTGAACGCTGCATTACACCTTATTCATGCTCATGACAGGTGTCATGTCAAAATAATGTGCAAACGTAAAACTTGAAGTAAAGTGTTACTAATGATCCTTAGACTAAATATATCCTTACATAAAATAGTTCAGACCAGTCAGTTCTAAGTTTTCGAGACCTACTTTCTGGGACAAGGAAAAAAAGTTTCAAAACATCTGATTTCGACCAAATCTAAGAAAACAAAACAAGCTTTACGTAAGAAACGAGACAAGTCACATATAACAACCTCAGATTAACACTACAAAAACAGTTTGAATCCAAGTGCAAAAATGAAAAAAAAATTAACAAATAAAAAGTCTGCCTTCTTTCCTAATACGTATATACTTAATACTCATTAAACCACTCATATACATACAGTATCAAATACATAAAATAAGCACACACCTTAGACCCCCATAATGATGAATAATTATAACTGATTAATCAATAAATATTGTACAGTCCATGATTGGTATTGCTTTAATCAGCAGTAAATGTCATCTTTAATTAATGTAATAACTGATTGTTTTATGTAAAGTTTTCTAATGATCTCTTCCTCCTCAATGTAAGACAGCTAATGCTTTGACTCTGCCAATCAGAATGTATCGTGTAACAGGGCTGGAGGTGACCGACCCGGGACCTGTGGGGTGGGACAATGTCTTTGCACGTTTAGAAAGGGTATCGTCTCCAGACCACAGCTGTATTAGATGTGTCTGTTTATCTATTGACTTGATTTTCTTGTTGATTCATGTTCTGTTTGTTTAAAATCTGTTATTAAACGAATGATTGATTCAAACAAAGCAAAACCTCTGAATGTGTCTCTCTGATGCTTCTCAGGTTTGAGCGTTTTACATTTAGTCCAAAAAGTTTCATTTAGGTCTTATCTACAAGAGCTTTATGTTCCACATGTTTGCTGTGTCCAACATGGCGTGGGTCAAACTACTAATGGGACTTCCTTCAACAATGGCTTTTCTTCATGCTACTCTTCATTTATGGAGCACAAGACTGAGAGTTAACTTATACAACAAAAAGCCCAAAGGCAATGTTTTCAAAATAATATGTTACAAATTTCAACCACTAATAATTGGAGTTCACGATTCAAGTCAAAATTTTGAAAAGTGGTTAGTGTGTTAAAAGATTTACACATGACAATGTTCAATAAGTCTTAACTTTGAATCAGAGCGACACATTTCTTTATATTATTCATGCAAAAATCCTACAAAAGTTATTCCTGACTTGTCCTGGAGGGCTGCTGTTGAGACACCTGAAACCAGGAGGATTCCTGCCCTATAGAGCAGGGGTTCTCAACCTTGTGGTCAGGACCCCATTTGTGGTCGTGAGACACTGGGAGGGGGTTGCCAGATATCTTCAAGAAACTAAGAATATTTTTTTAAACAATTTGAGCCAATTTTTGCTTAGTTTTACCTTTTTCTTGCCACATTTTTGCTACTTCATCAAATTTCAATGCCTTTTCCGTGCATTTTTCCACTTTCAAGACATTTCCGGCACTTGTAAACCCTTTCCACCACTTTTCCACCTAATGTTGCATATGTTGACCCGTTATTGTCACATTTTACCTCTTTTCACCACATTTTTATTTATTTTAGTCAACTTAATCCCAAGACTGTCATGCCCATTATTTGCCAGTTGAAACTAATTCTTCCTACTTTTAAAATTACATCTTCCACATTTCTGCCTCTTTTAGGCCAATATTGACACTTTGAACCCTTTTTACCACTTTTTTGGCCACTCTAATTTGCAACTTTTATTTATTTTTGTAGTTTTTAAAAATCCATTTCACCACCTTTTCCACCGTTTTTGGTCACTAACCATTTTATTTCAGATTAAAACAAAGATTTACATCTTTAAGATGACTATATACTACGGCCCAAATAATAATAAACGTTCCTGGATAACAGTGGATATTATTCAGATGAATAAATAAATGTGGTTATCACAGATTCATAGAACAATGGACCATCATTTTGCTGACTTCATGAATGGACCCCAAAAATCTCTCCCCATTATTCCATTTATAGATGGTCCTGTCTCCACATGACTGTTCTTCAATGTTCATGTCTGTGTTCAACCACCTTTGGGTACAGTTTTTGGGGGTTGTGGGCTGAAATGGTTGAGAACCCCTGCCCTAGAAGACTGTAACATCTCACTAACCAATACATGTGAGGGATCATAAAGCCATTGAGAGGTTGTTGTCTTCGAATCCTTAGATTTCCACTTTTATCAACGGGACGCATCTCCAAAGAACTTCTCAGATGGTGTGAGAGCCAGATGATCCATTAGGACTTTTTCCATCAGCTTGTAGCTTTTTTACAGTTCACCACCTGCTGTTTTCTGCTTCTCTGAGCTCCTCCTCCCTGCTGGGGGCCCTGTGGTCTCATAAGGGCCAGAAAGCATCCCATGGATGTTCCTGCCTGTCCCTGTGGCTCTGTGTCAACACTGCAGGTGTTGCTGCACTCATGCCTCAGTATCTCATCCCACACACACACTTTCAGAATTAGGGGTGTTACTGATGTAGGACCCCCTACTGGCCCACTACTGTCCCCCTGGGACAGATCTGGAGGTCCTGCTGCTAACAGCCCACCCTTAACTTACACTTCACACAGCAGATAAGTCCTTCTGGTATAAGAGCAAAGTAGCAGGGGGCGTTGTGGAAAGAGAAAAGGGTCAATTACAGGTCCTGGGTCATGCAGGGAATGAAAGGGGCAGCAATAAGTCTTTCAAGATGGAAAATTAGCCTTTCTAATGGCCTCCTACCTCCAAACCGAACAAGGAAGCCATGGGGCTTTTATGATGCGACAGAAGGGAAAGTTTAGAATACACTATGGCCTGATTCTCTTCTAGGAGAATTTGGGGCTAAAAGTGGGGAACCAAGCTTATTTGACATGTGGGTATATAAGCTGATTCAGAAGATCAATGTTCCCAAGCTGTAACTTGAGCCCTTTACTTCAAATTAAAAATCTAAATCGCTGCCAAAACAGCAGATTTTGTCCAATCTTTAGCATTTAAATAAATTTAGCAAATAAATGTGGAATTATAACAATACATGACCACCCTCTACAGCCGTTATATAATATCCAGGTAAAAAGTGAAGTGAATTATTTGGGAATTATCATATCTGAGGATAAAACAGCAACTGAAAAAAGATTATTTGTAATAGTGTAAATAAATGTAATTGACTTTAATGTGATGAATGGAGTTATAAAGCTCAAATGGTTAAAAAGTTTTCTTAGCAATCAAAAGTTTTCTCTGTGTTTTTCAGTGACTAGACTTATCTTTGATAAAGTGGGAGGTATAGATTTTTTACTTTTTTGTGATTTTGAGTAAAATAAGTTACCCATAATGCTCTGTGATTTCTATCAGCAAGTTCTTTTCTACTGGAAGTTGATTTTTTAAAACAACTTTACTCCTCATAACACACCCATATGGAACAATCGATACACTGATCAACAGAAAATCTGTTTACGTTGAAAATATTTTTTCAAAAAGTATTTGGACATCTGTACACTTCTTTAATAATTCAGGAAATATATTGTCTTGTGAAAAATTAACAGAAGCAATCCCCGTACCTGTTAAAATAATGGTGAGAGAGGACTTATTATATTCTAAAACTTCCCCTGAACCTAGGCAGCTCCACATTGATAATATTTATTTTTATGATTTAAAATAACTAACAAATGAATCAGACAATTACGAACAAAATATGTTTTCTCTAATCTGACTAAAATCATATATTGAGAAATTTTAAAGCTGGCCATGTAACTATAAGAACTAAATTTAACATTTCCACTCTGTCCAAAAGGTAAAGAATTAAATTTTAAATTAAATTTATCCAACTAATAATTTTACCAGACTTAAATTGAATGGAGAGGTGGAGGGCTGTACCTTCTGTGTCAGTGAAATAGAAGATTTGGAGCATCTTTTTTTTTTTTTTATTGTATTGTGGTTTGTATATTTTGAGAGGAATTGTGGAGCTGGCTGCGACTAAAGGGAATAAACTTATCCACACTAACGGTTGATTGTATTCAATTTGGTTACTTTTCTAAAGATATAAATATAGACTTTGCTGTTAATAATTTCATATGGACAGCCAAATTCTCCATACATAAATGCCGAATTTTTTTTTTTTTTTTAAACATAATTACTTTATGTGGAAAAACGACTTTATTCTGATTGTGAAATCCATGAAAACTTTGATAAATGAGTCTGCACTGAAACTCTGTACACTGTTAGAGCAATTTATGTTAATATAATTTAATTTATGTCCTGACCCCTGTACGCTTTTGTTGATACTATTTTATTTCACGTTCTTTTATTATAATTAGTATTTATTTTATCTTATTTATTTCTCTTCCTCTTTTCAATAATGTGTTTAACCTGTGAAGATGGAATGTTTAAATTGTTTATGAATATGTGCCTATGTTTGTTTGTGTATAATGTTCATTAATAAAAATAAATAAAGAAAATAAAATTATCGAACGCTGGGTTGTCATGACACCGCATCATCACTTCCGGGCGTTAAAGGACAGATATAAAAGGAGACGTGACGTACTATTCAAACTTCGACGCTCAGTTATCTCCATTTATTGGTCAGACGCTACAAATACGTTCGTAGGACAGCTTGTGTCTGAGAAGGAATATTTGGTAAATTCAAGCCAGCTAACGGAGATTAATCATCTAGATGTCCTTAGAGTTAATGAGCACAAGTCAGGGCTACGAGCACACAGGAATACTACAGAAAAACACAGATAAATATGACATAAAGTCACCTGTGAGAGCACAAACACGTCCTTTTAGATTAAAATAAAATTATTACATTTAGTGGATCTCCTTAAAAAGAGCAGAAACGACCACTTTAGATCGTTTTAAAGCAGCTCGGCCTAGTTTTGACGGAGTCTATCATCTCGACTGCATAGGCAGAGTTTGAGATTCTTGCCAGTATATATATATATTAATATATATATACTGTCTAGAGATTTGCGCCAACCACAATGTGTGTAACATATACAATAAAGCACAAATTATTAGTAACATAATTGGTAATGTTGGCTACAAAAATTAGCGACGACGCGTTGTTTTATGTTGTAAATTCATGATAAAATCAGGTCGCTTTGTGCTTCATTTCTGATGCAGTACCATACATGACCTGCTGGTGCAGTGTCGCTTTATCATTTACATTGAAAACAAGAATTGCGCAGCAGAAGAAGAACCATATAGCGTTTAAAAAAAATATTGAAAAAAATAGTTATTTTCTCACAGAAGCTATTAATGATTAATGACAAACAAAAACATAATATAACAATTTGTAAACCTAAAAATAAATCATATTATGCAATGACTCGGCCACCTTACTACTTCACCTCCTGCAACATCTACAGACCATCAACTTTCCTTACACCTGTGGCTAACCTTAAGTTTTACATTGTTTCTATTTCCCATCATGCACTGCGCGCTCCCGGTCCAGCTGTGACTCCTGTTTGAGAACTGACAGAACCAAACTACCGACACACTGACCCATTGACCAACTGACACCACTGTTTGATGTTTATTTAGTTGTTTGTTTGTTTACATAGCTGGTTATTGACCTGTGAGTTTGTTCACCTCTTTATTTGTTTGTGTAGAAGTGTGTGCGCTACATGCTAATGCTGAATGATTGGTTATATACAGACTGATATTGTCTGATGCTAATGTTAAGGCTGATGCTCGGTGCTTTCTAATGTAATACTGAGTCATGAGCTATGTCCAATGCTAACAGGCAATTAGTTGAAGCTAATGCTGACTCATGGTGGTCACAGTGACGTTACCTTATTGCTTCCTCCCATCCAGATGATGGCGCCCACACGAGTGTCGCTGCTCTCGAGTCACAGTGAAAATGCAGCTGACGACCTTCCGTCAGAAGGCGCTACCCCTCAGGACTTGGGGAGGCGGATCCTGCCCTGGAGGGCCTCGACGATGGCGGCAGAAGACGTGTCACCGACCTCCAAGTGTGTAATCTGCCTGGACCACCTCAACAACATGGCGTACCTGGACTACTGCCTGCACCGCTTCTGCTTCCCGTGCATCAAGGAGTGGGCCAACCAGAAGGCCCAGTGCCCGGTCTGCAGGCGGCCCTTTGCCGCCATCCTGCATTCGGTGTGCGGCGATGACGACTACAAGGAGTACACGCCGCACCCAGCGCCCACGCTCACACCCTACGAGGAAGTGCGCCTACGGATAGCGGCTATACAACAAGAGATGGTAGTTTTGTACAACCAGGTCATCCTCACCGTATCAGAGCATATAGATGAGATGTTTGGCCCCTCCTATTCCACCTCCGAGCCTTCCTCTTCGCACACACTCATCTCCGCCCCTCTGCAGCCGACCCATCAGGAGGGGCACCCGGAGGAGGAGGAGGAGTGTCTGATCGTAGGCTACTGGAAGCCAGAGATCATTCAGATCTCCTCTGACTCTGAGGATGAGCAACCGCGGCCCACCGCCGAAGTCCCACCCACCATCCTGCCCTCTACGTCAGCGACATTCACGGAGCAGCCAGACAGGCACTGCTCACATAAACGCCCCTGGTCAGCGGGCACACCTTTCCCCGAGGAGGATCGGCAGCAAAGCAAGAGGAAGAGGAGGAGGAGGGAGTCAAAGAGCACCTTCAGTCTCTCGCCGCTAGGCTCCAACATCTCTGATTCTAAATCTTCACCCACCCTGACCGATGTCCTCAGGAGAAGAAGCTCCACGTACTTCTCCTCCTTCGCCTCCTCTTCCTCGCCCTACCTCCACCACTCTCCTATGACTCTGCCCCTCTCGCTGCCCTTAGCCCCGCCCATCGACAGCCTGGGTGACACACTCCGACCTGAGAAATCCGGAGGAAAGAGGAAGTCCAAGAGCCGCCATCTGGACAGCAATGACCAGGTGCGACGGAAGATGGAGAGCAAAGAAAGGCGGAGCCAAGCAATGCAAAAGTCAGATGAGCAGCCGCCGCCCGCCGCCGAAGGCCCGCCCCCACCATCCCCCCCTCCACATCAGCGGCGTTCACGGAGCAGCCAGACAGGCGCTGCTCACATAAACGCCCCTGGTCAGCGGGCACACCTCTCCCCGAGGAGGATTGGCAACAGAGCAGGAGGAAGAGGAGGAGGAGGGAGTCGAAGAGCACCTTCAGCCTCTCGCCGTTAGGCTCCGCCTCCTCTGAGAATAAATCTCTGCCCACCCTCACCGGCGTCCTCTGGAGAAGAAGCTCCCCGTACTTCTCCTCATTCGCCTCCACTTCCTCCCCCTACCTCCACCACTCTCCTGTGACTCTGCCCCTCTCGTCGCCCTTAACCCCGCCCATCGACAGCCTGGGTGACGTACTCCGAGCGGAGAAACCTGGAGGAAAGAGGAAGATCAAGAGCCGTCACCTGGACATCAATGACCAGGAACGAAGGTAGATAGAAAGCAACGAAAGCGGAGCCAAACAACGCAAAGGTCAGAGGTCACAGCATGACGTAGATCAGTGATCAATAACAAATCAATAACTGATTGATAATACTCTCTGTGTGTGTGTGTGTGTGTGTGGCAGGGAGCAGTGTCGCCCCAGTGTGGTGCACATCTATGAAGGCTCCGCTCACAAACATCACTGCAAACGCCAGCGTGGGAGGAGCGCAGCCCCTGGATTCAGGAGGAGGAGAACCTCTGTATCAAGGATCAACCGTAGCAGTGGAGGCAGTCAATAAGGAAACCAGGCTCCAGGTTTTGATGCATCAGTTTTATCTGTTTATTTTTTAGTTTGCACCACAAGCACCATGTACTTCAATCTCCATTCCACTCTCTACTGAACAGAATGAATGTCCTTATATACAGGTGTACCACTAATTAGCCTGTACCAAGCATGGGGTGACATATAATGTGCATATTAAAAGTACAACATAAATATTTACACAAACACTTCCTAGCAGACATTATCACAAACACTAACCCTGTATTAATATCATTAATCTTATTTACATCTCCTAAATTATTAAACTACATATTTACATTGAGCTACACACATCCAGCTCCCCTGTTCCTAGTCTCTGCTTGGTCTCTCCCACCTGGAACTATAAAAAGGTGTCCAAAAGCCCCGGGGAATTCTTTTACCCGAACACCTCAGGAAAGAGGAAGAGAGCATGCACAGGTAAGCTTTGTTGAAGATCACATTTCAATCACATGCAAAATACCAGAACATATTTAATTGTTTTATCTTTCATGTCACTGCTAAGTTATTTATCAATTAACTGAAATGTATTTTCTGTGTTTATCACTAGATGAATCCTGTGGCCTGAACCATGTGCTTCACCATTTGACCAATAAATTAATTAAACCAATACAACAAAATGTCTCATAATTTCATTAAGCACTGCAGTTTGTCACAGTATTACAATTGACTCTTTTTTAAATTACAACAGTTCACAAGTGTAACAGTCCATAAGTAACGTCACCTCGTCATTACACTCTGTATCAAGGTTTTCACTGAATGAAAGCCAACATTGGTGTTCCTCCAACCTCTGCAGCTACTGCCAGGCTCTCTATACCCTGAGTTGTTGTAGAAAAACACACAGCAAGGAATAGGGAGGCCGGAGCGTAGCCACAGCCGGCCTTGACCCAGACCCACAGCTGGGACTACTCCAGCAGAACCAAAACCAGTGGGCAGTGTAGCTAAATGCTGCTCGGTCAAGGAGTTGTGAAAGCTCAGAGTTCCAGCGCCAATGCAGAGGAAGAGCCCGACTACATGTAGTAAAATGTAGACATATTTACAGTAAATATCTATATTTTTACTGATTTTCTTTCTTTTGTCTGATTTATATTTCTTTATTTTCATTACTTTATTTGCTGTTGTTTCAACATGTAAAGTGTTTTTGAGTTAATTATTATTCCAAAAAAAAAAAAAAAAGGAAAATCCTTACAGTATCATTAGGGTCTTCCCACCCTATTTGGTGCTCGGGCCCTTAATATGTGTAATTATTTAATATTTAGAATGGGATTTTGTTCATTGTTCTAAAAAGAATGTTGGGAATTCCTCATTACCAGAATGGGAAATCCATCAACAGATGTAAGATAAACCAGTGTAAAATGTTTTATTTTTTTTAAATATTTTGCCAAAATGTGTGAATTTGCGAATGTACTTTTGTTTTTTGTAAGAAGACACTGACTTGTTGATACTCTGACTATTATTATTATCATTATTATTATTATTAGTAGTAGTAGTAGTAGTAATAAAAAGCAAATGACAAGTAATCACAGTATTTTTACTTAGTTTTTTTTTTAATTTTTAATTTTTTACAGTTCGAAGAAAAAAGTAATCAACTGTAATTAACAAGAGGCATAGATGAAAAAAGTGACAATGCAAACAATTGAGGGCTAAAACCTACACAAAATTAGTTTTTCTGTGGACAACAAAAACAAAGTACCAAAAGAAATGCACAAAATTAGCCAAAAACAGACAACGTCACTTAAAGTACACAAAAATTACTGGAAAATTTACAAAATAACAAAACAGAATAACTCCAAAAACACACAAATGACTACAAAAATAAGAAGAAAGTAACTAAAACTACAAAACAAAATGACTTTAAAAACAAAACTGTGTTAATGCTCAGACTGGTCTTTATTCTAAATGCTGACATGAATGTTAATCATGTGACCTTCAGACACAATCACACACTTTTGTAGCCCCCACTGTGATAAAAGTCTCATCTCTACAGCAAACGTTTCAGTATAAGCCCCACGCTGGTGGGACTCTAGCCCCATCTTGTGGTCTAAATCAATACTGCAAGTCCTGATGAACTTTAGTTGGTGGTTTTTGTTCTGATTCCAGTAAATATCTACGGAGTACAATCCAGTGGTTTGTTGTCTATGACATTGTGAAATAATGTCAAACAAAATACACATTGTACACATGTGATCTAGCCTAGACATGGATGAAGGGAGGCCTGGGGCCACACAAGGCCCTCGGTCTATTTTAAAATACCCAAAACAACAACAAGAATACACAACATGGTTCTAAAATATACATAAAAACACAAAATAAAATAGAAAATGCACAAAGAGAGAACAAAAACACAGAAAATTACTTCAAAAATACAGAAAATTACTTCAAAAATACACAAAAGCAACAAAAATGTACAAAACAACACTAAATACACAAAAAGGACTCCAAAATCCGTACAGGAGTTTTGAGGAATAAACATAACATGCAACAACAACGACAAAACAACATAAAAGACTGTTAACATATACAAAATTACAAAAATACACAAAACAAAAGGTAAAAACCATAACAAAAAATGCAAAACACTAAAACGACTAAAAAAATATAAATGACTGAAAAATAAACAAAAAATAAAATACACAAAACTTGATACAAAAACAACAACAAATGAGACAAAAACGATTCCATAAAATAGAAAAATACACAGAAAAAACATTTAAAAATTAGGCACTGATGTTGGATGAAAATGACTTGCTCTTCTCACATATGGGACAGGAGAAGGAAAACCTCCTAAAACAAAGCAGCTTTCTTTTATCTCCAAACCAGTGACGTGTGGAGAGGATCATGATTGATTCATTACAAAATTATATGAGATATTTATGATTATTTTTTTTTTTAATATTGTGTATGATCTTACCTTTATTTGTGAATAAAAACCATATGCCTATCCTGTTTATATCAGTGTACTGATACAGACTTGTCAGTGCAACACTCCCATCCTCTGTGTTGCAGAACAGCACTCAGCAATGTGATCCTGTTCACTCTTTAATTAATAATAATCAGATAAACGTTATTTTTTGAGATTATATTTGGCCATATCAATAAAATAATGTAAACAACTCCAGGATGGCCAATCTTATGGAAGCCCATTTAGGCAAGTTAAAAAAAGAAGACGCTAGGAATAGTAAAATAATGATTCTTAAGTCATAATTATCGAATACTGTCTCATAAATAGGACCAAGTATGATACCTAATTATGGCTATCTCAGAATTATAACCCATTTTATTTTTGATTAAAACAAAGATTTACATCTTTCAGATGACTATACACTATGGTGTAAATAATAAACATCCTGGATAACAGTGGAAATTATTCATATAAATAAATTAATGTGGTTATCACAGATTCATAAAACAATGGACCATCATTTTGCTGATGTTTTGGCAATTATATTCATCATCATATCATCAATTTGTCATGTGTGTATACACAATGACTGCATTATATCATTGTACTTTTGAACAGAGACGTTGCTCCTTTGCTGAGTCATAGATTAGATTACCTGCAGTGCCAGTAACAAACAGTCTCTGCTGAAGGCCTCATACCAAAAACTCACCTACGCACACAGATAAGCTGCAATCTGACCAAGGCCAAACTCAAACTCACATGTGGACTGACATGCAGATACACACACACACACACACACACACACACACGCACACACACACACACACACACACACACACACACACACACACACACACACACACACACACACACACACACCAACTGACGCACATGCATTATCAAGACAGATATCAATGCTCCAACATCTCCACTGTTGGGGCATCTGACTCTGTCCTTTTCTTTCATCAGGGTGGGACTTTTCTCTATCTGTATAAAGTTTAAGCTGTGGAACTTTCCAGGACTTGCTGGCCACCTTTCCTTCCTACAGGATGGAACACTCTTTTTTGTACTCTTTTTCATTTAGTTTATAATAAATCCTTTTTATAAAATCATCATGCTTTGATTGGATTTCATCATTCAACCAGAGCACAAATCATGTCTCCAAATGAGGGCAACCGCAAATTTGCCTTTATGGATGGGCCCCAAAAAGCGCTCCCCTGTACCCCCCCTTATAGATGGCCCTGTCTCCACATGACTGTTCTTCAATGTTCATGGTTAGGGTTGGCGCTGTGCCCCATGAACTCTTTTGGACTGCTTTCAGGTTCTTCCATATCCCGAACACCATCAAGTGGGCTTTATAGTTAAAGCCCACTTTCAAGCCCACTTTCAAGACTTACAATTCTGCTTCTCAACCCCCGAGTTCACCACCTCATGGCAGTACCTGGAAGTAGGCATCATGGCCGGATGTACTGTCTCTCCTCTGGCGTTCACCATGGGGTTGGAGATCATCATTCAAGCCTCAAAATGGGTTGTAGGTGGACAGCGGGTCGGCTCTTGTCTGCGCCATTCTCCCCTCAGAGCCTACATGGATGACATCACCACCCTGACCACCACCATCCCATGCACCAAGAGGTTGCTCAGGAAACTGGAGGAGAACATCAGTTGGGTCCGTATGAAGATCAAGCCATCTAAGTCACTCAGCATCTCAGTGGTGAACGGAGTGCTTGCTGACTTGAAGTTTTTCATTGGTGGTGATCCAATCCCCACATTATCTGAACAGCCAATCAAAAGCCTCGGAAGGTATTAAGATGCAAGCCTGAAGGACAGGTACAAGGTGCAACAGCTGCGCAAAGACATCAGCGCTGGCCTACAGTCCATCGATAATACCCAGCTACCTGGGAAGTTTAAGATTTGGTGCCTTCAATTTGGGCTCCTACCCCGGGTGCTGTGGCCCCTTGCAATGTATGAAGTCCCCATCTCAACAGTAGAGAAGCTGGAAAGAGGAGTCACAGCGTACATCAAAAAGTGTCTTGGACTTCCGCAATGCCTCACCAACATAGGCCTTTATGAAGATGGTGTGCTCAAGTTGCCCCTCCCCAGTCTCACAGAGGAGTTCAAATGTACTAAAACACGACTACAGACAACACTGAATGAATCCAAAGACAAAGTGGTGAGAAACAACGCACCAACCTTAGCTACTTGGCACAAATGGACTATAGCAACAGCAGTGGAGGAGGCAACATCAGCTCTCAGATATGCTGACATTATGGGGAATGTCCAGCATGGAAGAGGAGGCCTTGGCCTTAATACCAGCCAACCAGCATGGAGCAAGACAACTGCACCAACACAGAGGAAGATGGTGGTGGAAGAAGTATGCCGTCAGGAGGAGGCTGCAAGGTGAGCCAAGGCGGTCTCCCTTGGCAAACAAGGACAGTGGACACGGTGGGACAATGTGGAGAGGAGGAGGCTCAGCTGCAGAGAGGTGTGGGCCATGGAAGCACAGAGTCTGCGCTTTACCATCAGGGCTAATTTTGACGTCCTTCCAACACCTGCCAATCTCCACTAGTGGTTTGGGAAGAATCCAGCTTGTACCCTTTGCTCCAGGCCAGCCTCCCTCCGGTACATTCTAACTCGTGTAAAGCCAGTCTCACCCAAGGACGTACACGGCGCCACAACCGAGTTCTAAAGAGCCTTGCGGCTGCCTTGGAGGGCAAAGGATTTGTCATCAACTCCCTACCACCAATATCCAACCCCCCATGGACAACTGCCTTTGTTGGTGAAGGGGTGAAAGCAACCAGGAGCAGCTCTGCACCATCAGAGAGAGGCCAGCTGTGCCTAGCACGTGACTGGGCAATGCTGGTAGATATTGGCCAACAACTGGTGTTTCCTGTAGTGTTTTAGAATCTATGTCTGTGTTCAACCACCTTTAGGTATAATGGGGGTCAATCCCCAGTCTCTGGAACCTTTATTTTGGGGGTCTTGGGCTGAAAAGGTTGAGAACCACTGCATTTAAAGTGATCAGTGTTTCCTGAGCAGATCAGCGCCTTCGGACTGAGGATGTAATTCAAATGAACACGTCTGTCAATGTTTAACAAACTGTTCCTCTCAAACCAACGGATTGATGTCCACTTCATTAACAGTTTTTGAGGATGCCAATTATTAAATGTAGTGTGTAGTTGCTGATGTACGCTGTACAGGAGGAGATTGTTAGATAATGAATAAAAAAACTGCACACAATAAAAATCATCTTCATCAGTTTTAATAAAATACAAAACACAAGGCAGATACAAAAAACAATGTAGCTTAATGGACCTTTACAAAAACATTTGCATCATTTTGACAGCTGACAGGTTTTTATATAATCTAGTATTTGATTTATCAAAGGGTGAATTCTGATTCATTTTATGTATCTTAGTTTTGTAACATGGGGTTTCTTCCTTCTGTTCATTTCTTTATAGATGTTGGTGTCACCAACATTTGCTGTGTCAGTTTTCAGATTCACCACTATTGCTTCATATTGTGATGAAAAGGTAAAAAAAGGTAACGACATCTTTTCCCAAATTACGTCTTGTGTCAAAGCAATGACTTGTGATGTACAAGAGATGGCTGTGGACCAGTGAGATCAAAGTGAGCTGAGTTTATTTATTGACTTGATTGGAAAAGACAATGAGAAATAAAGTTCCACAGTGACAGTGAGTTAGTATGTACAACAGGGAGATAGTCAACCCTGTTTAAATGAGACTAGTTTTTAAAACAACAAGAACTAAAAGGCTTCAAGGGAATAAAATGATCAGACCATGAACAGAAAATGCCACTCGGGAGCTCCTTGTTAAACATCCCCTCAAAGACGAGCTCCCTGTTCACCAGGTCCTCCTCTACGTTCTCCAGCGCTCACTGGTGGTCGGTGAGTTCAAGTACCTCCCACTCAGCCTGAAATACAATGGAGGAAGATCATTTTATAAGAAAACTACTGCGGACATTCCAGGAGCTCCTGCATGATCCTAGACTGGTCTTCCCCTGTGGACATTTGATTAGAAAGTTCATTTGAATGAAACCGGAAAAAAAAATACTCTTAAAGGGGACATATCATACTAAATCCACTTTTTTAGCCCTTAAATGCATTTTGTTGTATATTTAGAGTGCTTAAAAGTACAGAAAAAATCAAATTAGTCTCTTCAGGTGCTCCGTAGATATCTTTATATTCTGTTTTGCTCATATTTTTCAATCTGTTTCGATTTTTCTATTCTCTATTACGTTTTTTGAACTATTACATCACAGTATTTGCAGCGGAACTGCCAAATTAGTACATCAAGTCCAGGTCCAACACTTCGAGCAATCGGCCATTTTTATTTCTCGCTTTTATTTTGTAGTTCAGGTGTACTTCATTACACTGTCTCCCAGCATCAGAACCTTTTCAAAGTGCCTGGTTGAGTTTTATTTTTCACGGAAATGTACCCACATCTGTGGGTAAGATCATTTTTGTGTGCGCGAAGCACTTCAAGGATGACTGCTTCATCAACCTCCACCAGTATAAAGAAGGATTTGCCGAAAGACTTTGTCTGATTGAGGGTTCAATTCCTTCTATCTTTGGAGACGATGAACAGAGCACTTCGGTAAGCTGTAAATAACGCTAAAAAGTGTGATAAGACGTCCCTGTCATTGTTTTGTTAGCATTAGCAGTTGCACCGTCTTCATATGTTAGCGCTGTGCGCTCGTTTTAGATCCTTGATGATATAGCCTACATGATTTAATTTAAGTCTAAAGTTTTCATTAGTCATTTCATTTTGTAAATAACCTCTGAATAAAAAGTTTATGCGCCGCTACATAGCCGTATCTCTTCTATCAAACTACAAAAATGGCCGAGCAGGGTGACGTTGAACCGAGAGGGGGCGGGGTATGAAGTGTCTTATTTGCATTTAAAGAGACAGCACCAAAACGAGTTGCTCTCAGAAGCACATCAGAAAAGGGGTAGAAAAGGGGTGGAGCTATAATAATGAGGAATTCAGACCCAAGCATTGCAGTTCCGCTTTATATTGACCATAACTGTATGATTTATATGTAAAAAGGAAGGATTTAAAACCATTATATGTCCCCTTTAAAGGCCGACTGAAAACATCAATCACAGTATTATAACAGTAATGAAAATTAATAAATTTTACAGTAAAATAACGGTAGGTAAACACATTTATAGAGACACTGCTGCCTGTAATTTACTGTTAATTTACATGACAATTTCTTCCAGTGATAGACAGGGTGCGTCTCACGGTACTTGGAGGGATTGGATTTTGAGCAGAAAAGCTCTCTATATTCTGAGGAATTGTTGTGGTGTGGAATTACAATCTCTGGTCTCCAAACTTACTCAAGAGTTATCTGGATTCAGTGAAGGTGTTTGTTGTATGCATCTGTATAGGGACTTCACTAAAAATGAAATCACAGACATCAGCATGTGTGTACAGTATGTTTCACTGGTTAGCTATTTGAGCATTTCCTGTCTCTTAAGAACCAGTATTTGTGTGTAAACAATGAGAATAAACGGTACTGTGCAATGCATGTTTTTGAAGACGAGTGCTTTTATTTTGAAGCGCAGAAACAGCTTTGCTGAAATGGGCGGGGCGTCATGAGCAGCTACTGTAAGACGTCACACACAGCTTTACACACTGTAAACCTCCAAAACAAGAAGAAAAAACACCAGTAAAGTGATACTACGTAAACACAACAGGTAGTGTACAGTAACTTCTGACTCTTCATTAAAGTATGGACTGTTTTACTAAATGTTCGACGGTAAGCTGAGGCTGTTTGTTTACATCGTGTCAGTAGGTAAACCATAGACTGTAAAAAGAATGCACGGGACAAACTCCTGGGTAGATGAAGCTTTTAGTTTTAGAGCTCCCCCTGCTGACTGGCTGCAGTATAGGTTAAAAAACCCGCCTCCTCAATGAAAAAAAAACTGTTCAAAAGTTAAAATACTCGTCACATGATTTTTTAAAAAAAAAATCTAAACTCTGCTGTGATCATTAGTTAGTATCACCCTACATTGTGTTGACGTGCTCGTTTTCCGGTGACGTTTGTTTTAAATAAGTTATTTGAGGTTGAAAAACGGGATATTTTCCTATTTTCCTTTTATTATTATTATATTTTATTATTATCTTTCTTTTCTACTATTGTCCTTCTTTTTACCTTAATTTTTTTTTATTTATTTATTTTAATTTTTATTTATTTATTTATTTTTTATATTATTATTATTATTATTATTATTATTATTATTATTATTATTATTATTATTATTATTATCTTGTTATTTTATTGAGTTTGCACATTCTAGTCTAACTACTGTTTATATTTATACTTATTATCATCTTTTCTAGTTGATTGTTTATTATTGAATGTTTTCACTATTGGAGAGAGCACAGTTGACCGAGTCAAATTCCTCGTGTGTACAACATACACTTGGCGAATAAAGATGATTCTGATTCTGATATTACGTCCAATATGACGATGATTGACAGCTGCAGATCTTGCGTAGCTCTCTTTGTGAATAGCAGTTACGTCATGAAGGAAAGCAGAGACGCCATTTAACTAGATATTTGAGTTGAAATCTATCGTGGTTTTGTACTAACCTTTGTGATCTGAACAAGACGTTGGTAGATATTTCAGCGGAAAGATATTTATGTTTTTTTGGCGTAGCTGGGCTATAGCGTAAGACAACAGGGCAGTACGCTAAACGGGCGGGCCGTGTTACCAGGGCTCCTCCCACCGGATCCCACTGCGCAGACTCTGGCTCCAAATGACGTCAAATTTGCAAGATGGAATCGTGTGTTACATTCTCGTGCAAACGGGGTTAATGAACAGGTTTTAGGAGTTAATAGTGGGCGGTAATGCTCCTTGCCTTGGTTGCCAACTGCCGTAAAACTACACAGAAGAAGAAGAAGCAGCTACAGCGCGCGTTCACTGAGATAAACAGGTTAGCTTCTCTGTAGCTTGATGAAGTTTTATATTGTGTGTGTGTGTGTGTGTCTGTGTCTGTGTCTGTGTCTGTGTGTGTGTGTCTGTGTGTTGTGAATGGATGTTTGTTGTGTTATTTATTTACTGTGTTTATTGTGATGAATCCTTTCAGAAGTGTGTGTGTGTGTGTGTGTGTGTGTGTGTGTGTGTGTGTGTGTGTGTGTGTGTGTGTGTGTGTGTGTGTGTGTGTGTGTGTGTGTGTGTGTGTTGTGAATGGATGTTTGTTGTGTTATTTATTTACTGTGTGTATTGTGATGAATCCTTTCAGAAGTGTGTGTGTGTGTGATGGAGGAGGAAGAGGAGCAGCCATCAGAAGTTGAGCTGAAAAAGGGACGCGATGAGGGACATAAGTTCAGGTTTGACTCTTTTATTTTTTTATCTGTTTGTTTGTTTTTCAGAAAATCTGCACGTTTATGTCTTATGTTTAGCCATCTTTATTTATTTTATTTTGCAACATTTGTACAAGACAATGACAAAGACAACAGTGTGAGATGCTGAAATTGTAATATAAATATGTATATTGCGTGCGTGTAAGTGAAGGGGAGGTAGAAGAAGAAATAATAAAAATTAATAACTGAATTGGAATAAGAAATAAAATAAAATTCAAAGAAGAAAAATAAGGGTTAGGGTCAAATAATTGACGACGGAGAAAAAAAAAAAAAAAAGCAGATACAGATAAATAACAACCATGAAAGGTGTAATTATTAAATATCAATAAGAGAGAAAGAGGGGCCCAACTGAGCAGGCACTTGGAGGACTCAAGAGGGGTACAGGGCAAACTCCCCCCAGACCTCCTCTTCTCCCTGTTCCACCTTTTTTTTTCTTTCGTTTTTCTGTCCTCCTCCTCCTTCCCTCCATCTTTTTTAAAATTCATAACCTATCTCTATCCAGGCCTTCTTGGATACTCTGGCCTGCTACTAGACCCTGTCACAAGACGGCCAACCCAGAGCTGCCAGAACCCCATAAGGAGGGCAGCTTTCAGTCCAGACCCTATTGGGAGGGATTCTGCCTTTTTGTGTTCTAATAGTTCACCTGACAAGGAAGGGCACAAAATTCATGGGAGGTGAAAAAGTGCTGGAAAAGAAGGATCACGTTTATCCAAAGCAGGGGTTCTCACACTTTTTAAATCCAGGAAGCATTTAAGATTAATATTAATAATAATTATGGTTTGGATTTATGTAGCGCTCTTTTCGTGGAGACTCAAAGCGCGTACAAACCATTATTCATTCACACCAGTCACCCACATCAGTCATACAGTTGGTGGTAAGCTACACTGTAGCCACAGCTGCCCAAGACAGAGGTTTCATTTTTTTCAAGGATGCCCTCATAATTCTCACGTCTATTAAACCCAATTTTTTTCGAATTTTGATTGTAATCACGATTTTGGTTGAAACGATTAAATAAATTTGATCGTCGGCACAATGTACATTTAACTCTGTAGTAATGTTTTTATTTTGTTATTTTAAATTATTGGGTTGATTTAAAAAAAAAAAAAAATGTTTAGTATAATTCTTATTTAAAGCTTAATTTTTTCATATTGCACTGCAATAAAAACAGATTTTTTTCTTAACATGATATATTATTGTGACAATATTGATCTAAAATAATCGTGATTGTCATTTTGGCCCTAATTGTGCAGCCCTACCCTGAATTCTATTGGAATAATCTACTCTTAAAATGTTTTACTTTCTAATTAAATATTTATTATCTTTGTAGTAGAAATGAACTAGTCTGTATATAATCTAAGATGTGTTTAATGCAGGGTTTTCAACCTTGGGGTCGCCTGAAATGTCTAGTATTAACAAAATAAAATAATTGATTAATATTGTATTTTTTAATTTGTATAATTATTTTATCTATTATGCACAATTGAAAAAAAAACACATCACAGAAATAGACATACAGTAAAAGAAGAGGCAGAAAGCTCAGCGACCTTAAATGATCTTATAATATTATGATTATTCTTTTTTCAAATTTAAACACTACACATTTTCAAACAAATGTATTGTCTCAATACTCTCACTTTCTCAAATATAAATCCAATTTGTATTATAAAAATGGGGTCGTGGCTGCCTCTCGGCTTGGGATCTTGGGGGCGTTCGGGGGGCTGCTTGGCCGTGGGGTGGTCGCTGGGGGCCCCTAGATTTCCCGCTCTTTCTACTGGCCCGACTGCTTCTTCGGGCCCGGGGGCGGCTCATGGGTTTTGCAGTAGCGGTTCTTGGAATCACATTTGTCATGGACGCACCGGCCTTGGGCTGTGGGATAACACTCATACTGGGCTCAACCATAGACACGTTGTTCCCAAATACCTGTTTTATGGAATTTCCACTCACTTCCTCCTCTGCTCACAGCCACCACCATTATTCCTAAGCCGCACACTGGTCACCAGACTGGCTTGATAACACAACAATAAGCACAATATACACAACCACAATTTCACATCGCATCACTTGAAACTTATTGACTACTCCCCACCCATTCGTTTTCCTATCTTGTATCCCTCCTCCCTGTTAACTCCCCCCCCCCACCCCCCTCACCCTGGTGTAACACTGCCCTCTCTTTTTTACATCCTCCCTTTAATAAAGTATTTACCCTTCCCTAGGGAGGGCTGGTGATGGTCACAATTATGCAATGAAATAAATTCATTTATTTAATTGCAATAATAAAATATGCATTGCTGTTAAAAGATTGCATTTCTTGTAGTGTTAACCTTCAACAGCATGTGCAGACAAGGTGAAAAAAAAAATAAAATAAAGAATGGGGTCGTGACCCGAAAAAGTTTGGGAACCACTGGTTTACTGTTTCATCAATAAACAAAATATGTGTACATCCATTTGCAAAGATATTTGCACGATTTCATAGCCATTCAGAAAGCCATCGCACTTCAGTGATACAACAGTGTGTCGTGTCCATTATGTATCATTTATACTGTACACTACATGTACCACATATGGAGACATAGTAAAATGCTTTAAATATGTATATATATATTCTGGGAAGAAATAGTCATTTTAATATTGTCACAAAAAAAATTTGTATTGTAAAACAATATTTATTTTCCACCTTTATCATTTAGCTGAACTTACAGTGAAATGTAGATGAACTCCAATCATGTGGGGGCACTGCTTACTGAAATTTTGATTTTAACAATTAAAAAGAAGGAACAATTTATAAATGCACTTTATTCATTGCCCAGTCCGAGGAGTAAATCGTTATGATTACTTTTTGGACGGAGTGAAATACCACATGGTCATGGATTTTCAGTAACTTAGATTGAATAAAGAGATTAATATTGTGTGCTGAATATTCAGTCTTACGTATAATTCTTATTGCTCGTTTTTGTAATAGCAATAATTGATGTATGAAAATTTGATAATCATTTCCCCACACTTCAATACAATAGGTGAGATAAGGAAGTACTAAGGAACAATATAACATTCAGAGAGCATCATGGTCCAGAAAATGTTTAGCTTTGTTCATCATTGAGATTATTTTTGAAATGTTACTTTTTATGTCTGATGTGGGCTTTCTATGTCAGTTTATTTTCATTTTCTCATTGGATATTTTCTATTTTTATTTGTATTTCTGGGTTACAATTAATTTATTATGATCCATTCAATTTTTTTATTTTGTTAAAGGTATTGTGGAGGATGCTATTTTGGCGTCAAATTCCAGGTGGATAATCAAGACTATTGGTCCTCCAAATTGTCAATCATTCTGGTGATATGTTTACGTAAGGCCATCGTACGTGCTCGTCCCTAGCTAATTTTCACTTGCTGCGCATGCACACTTTTCACTTACCGATGGCGAAGTGTGACATTGTGGGAAAAGTGCAAATATTTTTTTGGAAAGTAAGCTTGTATGAGCGATGCCGACACCAACTTGTAAACAAAGCTGTGCATGAAGAAAACTAGGCTCGTACACGCTCTCTCGCACACGTTTAATAGGTGCTCCCTCTTGGGAGTGTTGCGCATGTGCATTTTTTCCAAAAGTGGAGAGGGCTTTTCTTTTCTAATCTTCGGGAAAATCTTCCTCTATACCTTTAAGTTCTCCATTTAATGTACTTATAAGTTCATTATAATTATTACTACTGTAGAATATATTTGTGTCATCGGCAAACAAAATTATTTTTCGTCATTTAATTACATTGAATAAATCATTAATATAAAAATGAAACAGTTGGGGACCCAATACTGACCCTTGGGGGAGACCACAAGCAATACCAAGTTCATCCGCTATATGATCACCTATTTTTACATACTGTGTTTGTTCCTGACAAGTCCCAGCCATTCCTCCTATTCCATAATTCTGTAGTTTATTCAGTAAATTTACGTGATTTATTCTATCAAATGATTTCTTTAAATTCCAAGTGCATATTTAAGTTTATGGTGAAGAGAGAATACTTTTTGTTTTTAGCATTTTCACTTCATGTTTGATCCTTTTTACTCCTTTATTTACCGACGGCTTAAAATTAATTCATGCTCTCCATGGTATTATTGAAACTTATTTAATCATTGTTAGTAATTTCCAGAGATGGCTTCATTGTTGAGCTTGTAGACAAAGTAATTTCTTTACATACAAGAATATTTCATCCTTTGGTATTTGAAAGAACTGAAAGTAAGCAGCATAAAGGCTGTTTTCGAAGCCCAATTGTTTGACTCATTTGGGGCTGATTTTTGCTCCAGGAATAAAACCCTGTGTCATGTTTTCCTCCCAGTCAACAGATCAGTCCACATTCTAGTAGGTGGATTAGGTTGCTCAACAATACACATTTCATTCGGATTTAAGCAAAACAATGAGAAAGAACCCTTTGTTGCTCAGCAGCTTGTGAAGGAAAATAGGCCTTTTTTAATACAACGCATGGTTTCCACATTTTTAATTGGCCTAATGTTGAAATGTTTTATACAAGGAGTGAAAGAACATTATTGTGGAACAAAGAGCACTTTTATACAAACTAAGTAGCCATAACCACAGCCAGGCATTGCTCACTTCACTTTGGTTTTTGGTCTGGAGAAAGAAGGACGACCACTCCTCAACTGGGAGCTTTTACTTTTTAAACTCTTTCCCTCCTTCAACACACACGGTTGGTTTTATTTTTTGATCTGAGTGGGGATGGATGAAATCGGTGAGCTTTTTGGCACGCAATGGCGTGGTCGCACAGATAGCATTTCCAGTGATGCCACCCAGTCCACTGGGTCCAGACTAGCCCTGCGTCATCGCCTCCACCAGCTGATGACCTGCGTGGAGGACCTGGACCCCACCCATGAGCTGCATGATAAGATGGTCAAGACCCTTGAAAACGCCTTCTTCATTTGTGGCAGGACGGCTACTAGACCCAAAAAGGACAGCTTTAGGTGGAGAACCATGAAGCCCAGATGTTTATTTTTCTTCTTTTCCTCAACAGAAACAAAGTCTCTCTATGTTTTTTAATGTCTTCCCCCTAGGGTTCAGCATTCTGCTGTATTACTAAGAAACAATAGTCACTTCTGACTTTTGGCCTGAGAAATTTTCCATGAGAACTGTCACCGTTTAGTTCTGAGAGAACTGGAGAAGGAAGACTGATTTACGTTATGTGTAAACTGTCAGTGATGAGTTAGCTTAAGGCGCTACAGCCATGCCTAGAACTCCGTTATGAACAGAACTTGAAGAAGGCCTTTTAGAGTGAAGTTTGTAATCTGTCTTGTGATGCAGTTGGTTTGTTGGTTGGTAGAAGAGGATTCCTATAATATGTTAAGGTTTCATTTATTCAGTTAACTTTTTTCAGGAAATGTGGTGTCTGTTGATCACTTTGATGTGTCCTTATGAGCACAGGCAAAACGGGCTCCTCGGCACACATGGTTTTTAGGATAAACAGGGAAAAAAACCAACTACGATCTGTCACTAGCAATAGCACCAATTTGTGCATTATTAAAAACAAATTGTAGTTTATGGGTTTTATGATGAAGAAATTTGTGAAACAAATGTTGCCACAATACAAACAGTTATAGCTGCAGTATATAATTTTTTTGTGTGTTATTTCGTCAAAAATCCATAATTACCTTTGAGCATATTGTAATCCAAAGTGTTCTGAGTGGACAGTGAATATTTGCTTCTTCTCCTGGTTCTGTAAATGAGCTTTAGGAATCCAGGAGCGTGACGCTGGAATTCTACCAACAGGCCGATCCCATGATCTGTTTTAAGCATTACTATTGGCTGCTCTAGCTGCTCGTTAAAGGTCTATGCGCGTTTACGATCTGAGAGTAGGGAAAGTCCCATGGCATTATATTCCAGCAGAAGCCTCCATCGCGGCTTTTGGAACAGCGGTTATGTGGCAAAGCAAGAGGAAAAAAGAAGACCGAGGTGGAGAAGCCACAGAATAAAGGCACAAACGTGTTCAGTTGGAACAGACTCTGGAGGTCCCTCTGACTCGGTATGTGGGGGACTGCTCGCGATCCGCTTTCAGTCCGTGCGCAGTCTGCCCCACATAGCGAGTCAGAGAGAGTGATAACAGACGGGATAAATAGCTTGTAAACCTAAGAGAAACATCACTAAGTTGGAGAAAACAGATTCATTCATCTGCAGTGTGGATGTGGGGTGTGTCTGCTCTGATCAGTGTGTGAGGAGCAGCTGTGGCTGTGAGCCTCTTACTGTTCTCACAGCAGCGAGTGAATTGTATTTTCATTAGAAAACTCACCAATAACACAAGATAAAGTCCCTACATTTGTTACTAGTTTCTATTAAGAAAAAAGTTGTTAAGCGCTCCATATTTGTGCACATTTGCGCAAGCAATAACAGGACCAGTAAGTTTCATTCAGGAGGGGAGGGGGAGTGTGGAGCCCCTCACAATTCTACAAATTGCAGCTTTAAGGCTCAACCATACTCAGGCGGACACCCGCGAAGCGGAATCCGTCAGGCCAATTAAATGCAAAGCTCAGATTTTACGACCGTGCGTTGGTAGTTGGTGTCACACAAAACACTGCTCGGCACTGTATCAACCTTAATTAAATGTAACACCGTCCTGTATTTTACCGCCTGGTAAAACAGAGCAGGAGCGATGAACACCAGTTTAGAGGAGAGACTGGCAGATGAGCTAAGACAGTAGCAATACCTTTAAAACACGTTCCAGGAATACAAAGACTTCAGATAAGCGCTAAGAATCATGGGACATGTAGGATTTTAATGGAACTACTACGTGGCAGTGCGCCCTAGTATGTAAGCTCTGAGGAGAGCGGACAGTTCACGCAGAGTCCGTTATGTGCGCGGGGTATGCCCAAGTAAGTTTCAGCCTTTAGATGTTGGTTTGAGATATTTGTTAATATAATCATTATTATTATGAGAAATAAATATGGTAAATTAGATTAGATTTTATTATTTGTCATTTATTACCACACAAAAGTACAGAAAATTGGTACCGATTCACAGGTACCGAGTATCAGTTAAAAATGTGAAAGGTACCCATTGCTATCAGGAGATCAAAGTACATTTCCTAAAAAAAGTTGTCTGAATAAATGATACCATAACATATGTTGTTTATTCAGACAAGGTTTGTCAGGAAATGTTTATCTCCTGACGTGTTTCAACTGTTGACTGCCAGTCTTCCTCAGAGGTGATTGCTTTGATGTATCCTACAAGGATCTCATAAGGAAAGCATCAAAGCATCTTCTGATAGCTTCCATGTGTCCCTTTCAGTTCTTTCTGGGCATGGCCATGAAATACCTTGTCTGCATAAACCAAACCTTAACATTTATTTCTTAAAAAGGAGACATGAACTTACTGGAAGATTCTTATCGTTTTAAAGCATATGGTCCTGCACCCAACAGCTTGTTTTTTTTTGTTCTGGACCCTTAGGTTACACATGGTGACATGGAATGTAGCCACGGCTGATCCTCCAAACGATGTGACCTCCCTTCTCCACCTGGACTCCCCAAAGAGCCCAGACCTCTATGTTATTGGGTAAGCAGGAGCACAGACCGTGTAATGACTGCAGGCCTCAGTAAGAGGATGTGTAGCTGATTGATAATCTGTGTGTTTGTGTAAGGCTGCAGGAAGTGTCCGCCGCTCCGTTAAGATTCTTGTCGGACATCACATTCGACGACTCATGGAGCCAGATGTTCATGTCTGTCCTAGCACCACGGAAATATGTCATGGTACAAACTGCCTAGATACAAAAAGAGCACATTAAATTGCCTTTTGTATGAAATGTGCTATACACAGAAATCTGCCTTGCCGTACAGCACCCTCACTATCACCTTCAAAGTTAATGAGACCAGAGAAAGTCAAATGGTGGCCTCAGGCCACATGTACCAGTAGTGGCCCAGTATGGTCAGTGTATGTTGGTGTCATTGGTTTTTTTTTTCTTCAAAAAGGAATATTTAAAAAAAAAAAAAGAAGTGGTTTTTTTGATTCTCATTTTAAAATGTAAAATTAAAGCATTTTTTCTTTATCAGGTTCAAGAAAGGATGAACTAAACTTTAAAAAACAGTTTAAACTAATTCAGTTTTTTCTAAAATAAAAAAATAAAATGTTGGAACTTTCAAAGTAAGAGCGCGTTTGAGGATGGTGTTGTGTAGGAGAGGGAAATAATTTTTGCGCTGCTGTGTAACATTAGTTGATGGACATGGATGAGAAATTATTTTTCCAAAGCAATTAAAGAGTGTCTCAGTGAAGAGGACAGAAAAAACCTCTTCTATAACAAAAATACAAGCCATGATTTTCAAAAATCATGTCATAGTACGGTTTCAACGACATTGTTTTGTTTCTGTCTTCTAACATTTTTATTTTAAGAAACAGAAAATGGAAAATCAACCGTCTTTTTTTAAATATTTGTTTATCCTTTCTCGACCCTGATTTTAAAAAATGCCTTAATTTGAACCATAATTTTTCATTTTAAAATGAAAATCACGACTACATTTTTTTTGGTTTTTAAGGTTATTTTCTGAGTGGAAAATCTAATGACCGAAACATGCACTAACGCAGTATGGAGGTAAAATCAAAAACCTCACAAACCCACACGTTTTACTAATGCTTGTGACAAATAACTTTCACTTTTTAGCGCTATAGCTTTGTGCCATGTGCAGTAGATCCACACACAAATGCGAGTAAACTTTATTAGAAACGTATGTTAGCTTTGCATGAGTAAAACGTGTGAGTTGATGCGGTTTTGGCATGAATTTACCTCCATATCCCAGCTCCAAGCTTGTGAAAAGAAAAAACAAAAATAGAACGCTTTACTTGAAGCACAGGTGTCAAACTCATGGCCTGGGGGCCAAATCCGGCCCTTTGAAGCATCCAATTCGGCCCGCAGGAGAAAGTAAAAATGACAGAGAAAACGTGTCAATGTGTAAATAAAACTCACCAATACATGCAGGGCCTCACAGTTTTCCCGGTGCTTACATTGCATGATTACAGTAATTTTTAATGTTAAACCTTTGAAAAAACCTTAAAATTCTTACAAAATCCTGGAATTTTCCCTGAATGGTTACAATATATTTCCCTTCATTAAAAAGGAATTTGTCACAAAATCTAGGAACTTGAAGGTGAAGATCCTGTTGGGACTGATATCAGTCACTTTTCTGATCTGTGTTTATGTATTCTAGGTGTCCTCCATAAGGATGCAGGGTCTCCTGTTGCTCTTCTTCTCTAAGCTGGAGCACATTGCTTTCATCAGAGACATTCAGACTATGTACACACGCACAGGCCTTTTTGGCTACTGGGTGAGTGGGTAATACACCATTATACTGAAAGGACACCGAAATCATGAATTTATTTTTGGTCAAAAACAATATCATTACCCACAATTCATAGAAAGCACTAGTTCCACACATTGTTGCAGTTATGATAAATGAATGTCCCAGTGACATTTTCACTGGCTTCCTTTAAGGCATGGTTTCTGAACCTTGGGGTCAGGACCCCATCGCAAGACACTGGGAGGGGGTCCCCAGATGCCTTTTCGCACCTAAAGTCTGTGGCCCACTTAAGATCAAACTGCTCCATATTTGGTGTTCTTACCAGAGGTATAAAGAGTACTGATATATCCAACTCAAGTAGAAGCACCGTTACTCCCCCCCCCCTTTATTGTTGGTAATAAATCTTGCCATGGTTCCCTTGCATACATTAAACATCTCATGTATAAACTTAAAAAGGAAGTGACCAAAACTATCACAATTAATTTATATTCCACAAAGGCATCTGTATAAAATAAAAGGTTTGTCAAAAAATATTTTTTGAATAAAATAACACCAATGGATTCAATAAAAAAAAAAAAAAAAGAAATTCTCAGGGTACATTTATGAACTCTAAAACTAAGAAAATAAATGCCATTTAATGCTGTTTTGGTGCTGTGCATTACGTTTAATCTGATTGGTCGTCTATGATGTGATGTATTTGATTGTTGTCTGGTTATTTATTGATGTATTTGTAGTTTCACAATGTCCATTGATCATTTCAAAACAAAAAATATGAATCTGAATGTAACAAATGACTTTACGTCTTTTAAAATGTTCCTAAAAAATTCCCTTGCTTTAAGCACAAGTAAAACTTAAGAATATTTGCATTTCCTGAAGAAAATTAGATTAAATTAGATAGACTTTATTAATTCCTTGGGAAGGCTCCGTCAGGGAAATTACATTTAGAGCAGCATTACAGAAAGAAAAGCTAAGCAGCACACATGGTTGAAATAATATATAAATACAGAATATACGAGAAGAAACCAGAATGTATATAAATAAATGATAAAAAAATAAACAAACAAAAATTGCAATTGAGAATGAAGGTGCTGGCCCTCGTCGCACTGCATTAGTTTAGCATTAGCTAGCATTTGCATTAGCATTAATTGGCATTAACTAGCATTAGCATTACCATTAGCTAGCATTAGCCTTGCATTAGCATCCTCACTTATTACTGATTTAGAAATGTACTGAACAAAGTACCCATAAAAGCTACTCAATTCCAGTAACGTGAGTACTTGTAATCCATTACTTTCACCCCTGGTTCTTACATAGTAAATAATTCATCATTTTTGACGTGTGATTTGTCAAGTTAAAGTTTTTCATCCTTCAGGGCAACAAAGGGGGTGTGTCCATCCATCTGTCTCTCTACGGCCACGTTCTCTGTTTCCTCAACTGTCACCTGGCTGCTCACATGAACTACGCCTCAGAGAGAGTGGATGAGTTCGAGTACATCATGGACTCACAAACATTTGATGGCAAAAAGGCTCAGAGAATAGTCGATCACAGGTGAGAAGATGCACTGAGGAAAAAAATCCACTAAGTCCTGCACTTTTTAAGATTCTCTCTCTCTATCTTCTTTTTTTTTCTTTCTCCGGCAACCTGGTTCTGCTCCTGGTCCAGACTGGTTTTCTGGTTTGGAGACCTAAACTTCAGGATTCAAGATCATGGGATGCACTTTGTTCGCAACTGTATAAACAGTCAAAACTTTAAATTACTGTGGAGTAAAGACCAGGTGAGATCCCTGAGGGGTCTGTGCACGTCATGTGGTTTAACTAACAAAGCAAAAGCCTGACTCTGTGTGTGTGTGTGTGTGCGTGCGTGCGTGCGTGCTTGCGTGCGTGCGTGTGTTTTTCCAGTTGAACATGATGAAGCAAAAAGAGCAGATCCTGCAGGAGTTTGAGGAAGGCCCTTTGGACTTCCCGCCCACTTATAAGTTTGATCTAAACTCCGACACGTATGATAGCAGGTAAATGTTTTATCAATGAGTTCATGAATAAATCACAATCATTTGTCGTTTTTCTGTTTCCAGTAGATTCTATGTTTCACCCCCTCCTTTGTTAAACTTCACAGGTTCTACAGGACATGGTTTGACTTTAAGTAAGAGGCCAAAGCATTTTTTTTTCCACATGTAATTATGTTTAACTGCTCACTCCTATGCTTACTTTACCTCATATCTAACGTATCTAAACTCTTTCACTCA
The DNA here is from genome assembly GCF_900634775.1 of Gouania willdenowi. NCBI lineage: Eukaryota > Metazoa > Chordata > Actinopteri > Blenniiformes > Gobiesocidae > Gouania > Gouania willdenowi. The sequence continues at coordinate 39,688,363 of NC_041056.1, read as the reverse complement.
CCTTTCCATAAATGAAGTCCCAACGTATTTTAAATAGGGTTGGGCATCGTTTGATTTTGAACGATTACGGTTTTGATTCCGATTCCTAACGATTCCCGATTCTGATTCTTTTAAGAGGCAATTGTACAATGTATATTGGATGTATATACATTAGGGATGGGCGATATAAACAACAAATAAATAAAGCAATTCCAAATTAAAGTGAAAACAGGTTCCTTACAAACACAAATTAAATTGAATACATCAACACTGGAATCTGCTTCAGTAACAGCATTTACCGCTACACATTTAAAAATATGCTGACTCAAACAGCTCATGGCCTAATATTTTATGGAATATATTTGTGCATATGGTTCCCTCCATTAGTGTTAGTTTGTAAGCATATCATTTCCTCATTTATAATGAATTTATTTTCTAAAAGAAGCACATGGAAAGAAAAAATAACTTGAATAGTGTTTTTACTGTTTAATATAAACCACTACTACTGAAACTTATATCTGATAATTTACCATTTACCATTAATTACAGAGAGCAGTGCTAACAGGATACTTTGGTGTAACAGTTAATTAATTGTTACATTAATGTCTTATGGACCAGCTTAGTCTTGTTAATCTTGTTAAATTTACATAAAAAAATATTGCGTTTCACAAGTTGGGACAGATGAATAGTGACGTTAGTATAATGCTAAGTTTTATTTCACACGATGTTTGACATGTTAGCTTTTATCCTTCCATACAAGTGTAAAATCTGACCATGAAGAAATCAGTGGCTCTTTGTGGTTTGATGACAGTAATGATGCGCACTTACATACAGTATGTCATTAATGGGAATTTAACGGTGGGAATGTTTTTGACGATATATCATAAATGATAACATATTGCACATTCTTAATATACATGTATATATTGTATACAGTGTACAATGATCATGTTGGTCGTGCACAACACATCTGGAGATTAATCGATACGATTCGGTATTTAGATATAAATGTGCGTGATGCGAGTGTATCAATTCAGTGTGCATTGGTACAATTTACGGGTGAAATCGAGATGCATCGGTCACTGCGTGCCTGCATTAGTAAAATCCATGGTTGCATCGATTTTTTTTCATCCATCTATCATCCATCCATTTTCTGACCCGCTTGTTCCTGTTTTCAGGGTCGCGGGGTGATTTTTTTCATGTTGTTTTTCATTCTATCCTGTGTTTCCGAGGCACATTGAATGCACCACGTACTTTGTGTTTTGTTTTGAACACGGACTAGCCGGGAAGCACGTTGGTACTGCTGTCACGGTCTGAGTTTACCTTGTGCTGAGATCAATAAGAAAATGAATTCATGCTACTTCCGCTTAGCTTTTTTCTACTTCCGCCGAGCTGATTAAAAATTTAACTTCAAAGCTAAGGTTCAAAGCTAATGTTTCTTGGGGAAAAATGTACAACTGCTCATTATACGAGGCAGGAGAAATATGTTTTATATGCAGTTTTTTATTAATACATGTATTGAGTTTGTATTAAAAAATTGTTTTATAATTTATTAAATGCAGTTTTTTTTTATTTCTTGTATTCTGTTTGGATAAAAAATAAAGCACATGTTGGAAAAAAGATGATTATAATAAAACTTCATACGAAAACATATAATTTTTTTCCCCTAAAAACATGATTATATACATTGCAGTAAATAACAGTTAACCTAATGTAACTTTTATTTTTTTTAAATCAGTATAATCCAGCATGGGTACATCTCAGTACGTAGCAGTCACGTATTGAGATTTTAAGAGAATCTCAGCACGGAGGGAAACTCAGACCGTGACAACGCAACTAAGTTACAACAACACGGATGTCAGTGAGAGCAGCAGCAGCTATAGAACAGATTTATAACACACCTAAAAACTTAAAATCAGCTGTAAAAAGATGGTAAACTTGACAAGAATCATGTGGTTTAAAAAGAATGCTGTGCTGCTAAACCTTAGACAAACTGAGGGGATTACTCGTATCGATACGCTGACCCTGCGGGTTCTAAATGTGAGCAACCCATTCCTGTTCCTTATGTTAAATCTGGTTCCAAATCCCAACTAGGGGTGGGTGATGTGAGAAAAATATCATATCACAATTTTTTATTTGTTAAATCACGATCACTATTTTATCACGATTTTTTTCATTCAAATCATTTAGACTATTTTGTAGTTATTTACCAATAAAACAAACCAATTCACCTTCTCAACATCATCGCCCTAAATGGAGCAAAGGAATAAAAGATCATTTAAGACAAGGTCATTTTCAAATAATTTTTAAAAATGTATGTAAGCAGTTTATCAAACTGGTTCCAAATACAATTAACATCAAACAAAAAGGCTGATGAGTTATTTTAGTCACACAGTCTTTTTACATTGTTTAACTAAAGTGGTGTAGCATTAGCATTAGCAATACTTGCTACATAACAAGGCAGCATATCAGTCTAGTGATTTCTATTTGTTATTGAGGTAACACACTCATATTAATAAAATCCTACTTTAATCAGTGTTTGAACGCCTCATTTCACACAGTTTAGACAATCATATCTATTACAAGATAAAACGTTACTGCTTTGGTTACATTAGGCCTGAGTGAAATGGACCAATATTCATATCTCTAAATATTTCCTCAAAATGGCAATAGGTGATATAAACTCAATTTATTATTTTTTTCAATAGTTTTACAAGAAAAACAATAATGGGTCAAAGTCAGTGGAGAAAAATGCCACAAAGACCCTTTTATTAATCACTAGCAGCACAATAACAACATTTTGTGTCACTTTTGACTTTTTCCTTCATTGTGTGATTAAATTCTGCTGCGGAACTCAGAACTGATGGAGTTTAACAGACAGACGGACAGACATCTGCACTGAGCCTCTGACAGACAGACACGAGCACTAGCACAGTAACTGTGTGTCCGTGCACTGGGGGGGAGGGGTAGCGGAGCGTACTTCATTGTCTGTAACGCTAACATGCTGACTAGCAAATGGTGTGATTTGGCAGAGAAAAAAACCTTTGGATGTTCTGTGTATGAACTACAGACCTATGATGCAGACACTTCTTCGTTGGTGTTAGGCGGTTTCTTCTTCCGGTCGACTGACTGGGTACCGAAAGTAGGAATCAAAATTTTAATATTTGAAAGATTCCAGGAGATTCGGAAAGTTATTCCCTCGACCATTCGATACTCGATGCCCACCCTAGTTTTAGGTTGTGTGTGTGAGTAACAAACAGGCAGCGACAACTGTTGGTTTTTCTTCAGATAACTATCAGATTTGACCCAATTAACACAGTTATTACTTTCTCCAAGGAGGAGAAATATTTTAATCCTCGTTTGTCCGTCCATTAATGTTTGTTAGCAGGATATCTCAAAACGTTCTGAATGAAATTCAGTGAGCTCATAGACAATGTCAAAAGGAAGAACAAGTTACAGTAGATGTTTGGAGGTGATCAAGCAGGTATTGTGGATATAGTATCCAGAACCAGCTTTGGATGTTGTAATGTGGATGTTTGGCAACACCTGCTGCTAACTTAGCATCTCTAACCTTGGTTGAGGTTTGTGCTTCCTGAATGCTTGCCTGTTGTTGCTGAATGTGTGACAAAGCAGTATTTTACTGTCCTGCAGAATGTAGGATTCAAACCTTGTTGAATTTTATTAAATTGGCCCTCATCAGCTTCCGTAGATTTGACTTTTTTAGCAAACCTTCAACTTTTATCACAATATTGTATTTTGAGTTAACTTTCGAAATTTAAACTTTATTCTCAACATTAACACCTAAACTCAAAATTGGCCCAAATTCGGTTTTGTAAATACTATACTGTGGCTTTGCATCAGAAACAATATATACAAACACCGCTTTAGATGTGAACTTAAATGTGTTTCTTTTTTTTGTTTTTCATCAGTGCGAATTTCTGCTGTGAAGATACAGTATAAAAACCTTAATGATGTTACAATGTTGCTCTGGTGAGTGTATTGTGTTTCCCCCCCGTTAAACACATACGTCTTCTGTCCTTCCTCCACCTCTCACTGTCCATTCAGCAGTAAGAAGCGTAAACCCGCTTGGACCGACAGGATTCTGTGGCGACTTAGACCCAAAGCTCCGCCCATCATTGGCCAAGATGACGACGAGTCTAAATCGGATGTCCTGAAGCAGCTGGATGAAGATGAGGAGTTCCCCCTGAAGATCAGACAGGACCTGTACACCAGCAACATGGAGTACGGCGTCAGTGACCACAAACCTGTAGTTGGAGTCTTCACTCTAGAGGTGATGCTCATGAACACTACATGAAGTTACTTATTATACACTCACATATAGTTACCTATTATACACTCTACAAAAAGTTACCTATTATACACTCACACAAAGTTACTTATTATACACTCACATATAGTTACTTATTATACACTCACATAAAGTTACCTATTATACACTCACATAAAGTTACCTATTATACACACATAAAGTTACCTATTATACACTCATAAAGTTACCTATTATACACTCACATAAAGTTACCTATTATACACACACATAAAGTTACCTATTATACACACACATAAAGTTACCTATTATACACTCATAAAGTTACCTATTATACACTCACATAAAGTTACCTATTATACACTCACATAAAGTTACCTATTATACACACACATAAAGTTACCTATTATACACTCACATAAAGTTACCTATTATACACACACATAAAGTTACCTATTATACACTCATAAAGTTACCTATTATACACTCACATAAAGTTACCTATTATACACACACATAAAGTTACCTATTATACACTCATAAAGTTACCTATTATACACTCACATAAAGTTACCTATTATACACACACATAAAGTTACCTATTATACACACACATAAAGTTACCTATTATACACACATAAAGTTACCTATTATACACACATAAAGTTACCTATTATACACTCATAAAGTTACTGTTTATACACTCACATAAAGTTACCTTTATACACTCACATAAAGTTACTGTATATACACTCACATAAAGTTACCTTTTATACACCACACCATAAAGTTACCTTATACACACACATAAAGTTACCTATTATACACACATAAAGTTACCTATTATACACTCATAAAGTTACCTATTATACACTCACATAAAGTTACCTATTATACACTCCACAAAGTTACTATTACACTCACATATAGTTACCTTATTATACACTCACATAAAGTTACCTATTATACACACACAAAAGTTACCTATTATACACTCATAAAGTTACCTATTATGCACTCCACATAAAGTTTACCTATTACACTCACACAAAGTTACTTATTATACACTCACATAAAGTTACTTATTATACACTCACATAAAGTTACCTATTATACACTCATAAAGTTACCTATTATACACTCACATAAAGTTACCTATTATACACACACATAAAGTTACCTATTATACACTCATAAAGTTACCTATTATACACTCACATAAAGTTACCTATTATACACTCATAAAGTTACCTATTATACACTCACATAAAGTTACCTATTATACACACACATAAAGTTACCTATTATACACTCATAAAGTTACCTATTATACACTCACATAAAGTTACCTATTATACACACACATAAAGTTACCTATTATACACACACATAAAGTTACCTATTATACACACACATAAAGTTACCTATTAATAACCACACACAATAAAGTTACCTATTATAATCACTCATAAATTTACCTAATATACACTCACATAAATGTTACCTATTATAACACTCATAAAGGTTACCTAGGATACACTCACATAAGAAAGTTACCTATTATAACCTATTATACCACACACATAAAGTTACCTATGTATACACTCATAAAGTTACCCTATTATACACACACAATAAAGTTACCTATTAATACACACACATAAAGTTACCTATTATACACAACACATAAAGTTACCTAATTATAACACTCATACAGGTTACCTATTAATACACCTCACATCAAGTGTACCTATTATACACTCACACATAAAGTTTACCTATTATAACACAACACATAAAGTTACCTATTATACACTCATAAAGTTACCTATTATACACTCACATAAAGTTACCTATTATACACACACATAAAATTACCTATTATACACTCATAAAGTTACCTATTATACACTCACATAAAGTTACCTATTATACACACATAAAGTTACCTATTATACACACACATAAAGTTACCTATTATACACACATAAAGTTACCTATTATACACACACATAAAGTTACCTATTATACACTCATAAAGTTACCTATTATACACTCACATAAAGTTACCTATTATACACTCACACAAAGTTACTTATTATACACTCACATAAAGTTACCTATTATACACACACATAAAGTTACCTATTATACACTCATAAAGTTACCTATTATACACTCACATAAAGTTACCTATTATACACTCACACAAAGTTACTTATTATACACTCACATATAGTTACTTATTATACACTCACATAAAGTTACCTATTATACACACACATAAAGTTACCTATTATACACTCATAAAGTTACCTATTATACACTCACATAAAGTTACCTATTATACACTCACACAAAGTTACTTATTATACACTCACATATAGTTACTTATTATACACTCACATAAAGTTACCTATTATACACTCATAAAGTTACCTATTATACACTCACATAAAGTTACCTATTATACACACACATAAAGTTACCTATTATACACTCATAAAGTTACCTATTATACACTCATAAAGTTACCTATTATACACTCACATAAAGTTACCTATTATACACTCATAAAGTTACCTATTATACACTCACATAAAGTTACCTATTATACACTCATAAAGTTACCTATTATACACACACATAAAGTTACCTATTATACACTCATAAAGTTACCTATTATACACTCACATAAAGTTACCTATTATACACTCATAAAGTTACCTATTATACACTCACATAAAGTTACCTATTATACACTCATAAAGTTACCTATTATACACTCACACAAAGTTACCTATTATACACTCACATAAAGTTACCTATTATACACTCACACAAAGTTACTTATTATACACTCACATAAAGTTACCTATTATACACTCATAAAGTTACCTATTATACACTCACATATAGTTACTTATTATACACTCACATAAAGTTACTTATTATACACTCACATAAAGTTACCTATTATACACTCACATAAAGTTACCTATTATACACTCACACAAAGTTACTTATTATACACTCACATAAAGTTACCTATTATACACTCATAAAGTTACCTATTATACACTCACATATAGTTACTTATTATACACTCACATAAAGTTACCTATTATACACTCACATAAAGTTACCTATTATACACTCACATAAAGTTACCTATTATACACTCACACAAAGTTACTTATTATACACTCACATAAAGTTACCTATTATACACTCACATATAGTTACCTATTATACACTCATAAAGTTACCTATTATACACTCACATATAGTTACCTATTATACACTCATAAAGTTACCTATTATACACTCACATATAGTTACTTATTATACACTCACATAAAGTTACCTATTATACACTCACATAAAGTTACCTATTATACACTCACATATAGTTACTTATTATACACTCACATAAAGTTACCTATTATACACTCACATAAAGTTACCTATTATACACTCACATAAAGTTACCTATTATACACACACATAAAGTTACCTATTATACACACACATAAAGTTACCTATTATACACTCAGATAAAGTTACCTATTATACACTCACATAAAGTGAATGAACCCAATGTTTTATTCTGTCTGTACGCTACTTCCTGTCCCTAGCTTAGCTTTGCTAATATTATTCATTATTACTCCAGTGGTGGAAATTGACAAATTGACTAGAATGGAAACGTATCTGCTCTGTTGCTGTTACAAAACAGTTACAGATCCAGTGGAAATTAGGGGTTACTATTAATGATGTGATTCCTTTTCTCTGTTATTTGCTGTTCATTGTACTGTGCACCAGTGGTTCTCAACCTTGGGGTCAGGATCCCATTTCGGATCATGAAACACTGGGATGGGCTCGCCAGATGCCTTCAAGAAACTAGAAATATATTTTTTTTAGCAATTTGAGCCAATTTCTGCTTTACTCCCATTTCTGCCACTTCTCCATCAAATTTCATTCGCTTTTGTGCACATTTTCCCCACTTTCAAGACATTTTGAGCACTTATAAACCCTTTCCACCACTTTTCCCCCTAATATCACAAACGTTGACCCAGTATTGTCCCTTTTAATCTTTTTTCACCAAATTTCATGATTATTCTTGCCAATGTACCCACATTCAGGTTTCGTCTTGTCCATTATTTACCAGTTTAAACTAATTGTTCCGACTTTTTAAACTTCATTGCCCCATTTCTGCCACTTTTAAGCCAATATTAACACTTTCAACCCTTTTTACTACCTTTTCTGTCTGTTTTTGCCCACTCTAATTTGCAACTTTTCAAAATCCCATTTCACCACCTTTTCCACCAGTTTTTGTCACTTTTAACCCATTTTATTTCTGACTAAAACAAGGATTTACTTTAAGATAACTATATATAAATAAATGTGGTTATCACAGATTCATAGAACAATGGACCGTCATTTTGCTGACTTTATGGATGAGCCCCAAAAAGCTCTCCCCTGTACCCCCCTTACAGATGGTCCTGTCTCCACATGACTGTTCTTCAATGTTCATGTCTGGGTTCAACCACCTTCAGGTGCAGTGGGGGTCCCCGGTCTCTGGAACCTTCATTTTGGGGGTCGCGGGCTGAAAAGGTTGAGGACCACTGCTGTAAATTGTTAATTATGTATTAATGGTGGTTGAGAATCAAAGGTAAAGCTTAAATAACTGAAAAAAGAAACAAAAAACACATTAGAATAGAGAAAAGTCAGCTAATAAATTCATTGCTAATAAATAGATATTGTGATTCTTGAGCTACAGACCAAAACTATTATTTCTCAACTTTTTCTTTGTTTTCCTTTGTGCAGCTGAGGAAGGTGTACGACACTCCCCTGGTGCGTCTGCAGGCAGAAGGCGACTGGAGTGCTGATATTGATGCTTTGGTGATCTACAGCCGCCTGCAGCCGTTCTCCTCCAGTGCCTGGGATTGGGTCGGACTATATAAGGTTAGTTTAGCAATCTCTAACTGGTTACATGAGCTGCCATGGTGTGAAAGTGTTCTTGATGTCCTGTATTTCAGGTGGGCTTCAGGAGTGTGTCGGACTACCTCACCTACACGTGGGTGAAAGACGACGAGGTGGCCTTCAATGAGGAAATCATGCAGGTAGTGAAGTGTCGTGGTGACCACCACAGTACGAGCTCACATGTGATGGACTAATGTGTTTTCTGCAGGTGTATGTCAGTAAGGAGGAGATCCCTGTGAGAGGAGGAGTGTGTGTGTTGTGCTACTACAGTAACACACTGCAGTGTATCATTGGAATCAGCGAACCTTTCAAGGTGTGTTAGCAGCAAACGTTCAGCCTCCCCTCACACATCCACATTAGTGCCATACAAAATACTCCTTAACCGCTTTTAACGGGCGACCGTGGCTCAGGTGGTAGTGGGTCGTCTTCTGATCGAGAGGTTGGGGGTTCGATCCCAGTACCTGACTATGTGTCGAAGTGTCCTTGGGCAAGACACTGAACTTTAAGTTGCTCCCAGTGGTCGACTAGCGCCTTGCATGGCAGTCCTGTCCCACTGGTGTGTGAATGTGTGAGTGATTGGGTGAATGAGCTGATATGTAAAGCGCTTTGAGACTGCTTCAGTGTGGTGATTAAGATCCTAAAGTTGTTAATAAATCCTCTGATAGGGATGAACTCACAAACAATTGTGAACGGTAGAAGTTGCCGCTTGGTACTGACTCCGGTCAGGCCTTTTTTACGCGCCTGCAGTTACGCACGTATCTCCTGCGCGTATTCTCCGGTCCAGCCTTTTGACACGCCCACCGCTCTCATAAGTCGACCAAAAGCACGTAGTCTGTGAATGAAGGCGGTCTGAAGCAAAGTAGGCGGACTGGCATGTTGTCATTTTTTTTGGGGATGTCTAGAAATCACGGATCATGGGCTTTTTCCAACGCTTGTAAATGTCCTTGAAATCCGTGAAAATGATAAAGTGTACTTTTAATTTGAAAAGCTTTAGTTGAATAACAATGTAACAGGTTGATTTGATCAGATTATTGCAGTGTAAGGATCAGCCACGTTTTTCTGTGAGAACCACAAGTAAAATCTCTCTTTTTTTTTTTCTCCGATACTAACGACAGAGTAAAGTTTGTTTTTGTGGAAAGTCTCATTTTTCCACACGAAATTCAGGCGCTGAACATTCAGAAATGATCAGCGCAGATTAATTGTCATCAATGTTTCACTTAGTTACTCTTGTAGTGGATCAAATGGTGGCTTTACATTGCACACACAGTATGAAAATAGTTGGACATTTTTTCTGGGAGTCTCTTTTTTACAATATTATGAGTCTGTGTGGCTTAAATTGTATCTGAGTCCAAACTTCTAGTGCAATATAATGTTTCACCTTCTTGGGGCGCCGCACTTATTCCAGGTTCAGAAGTGCGTAAGAGGAAAAGAACTTAAGTCACTGGGACAGTGTGCGTAAGGAGAGATTTGAATAGGAACGCCCACATTTCAGGGCCGCTCCACCCAGAGTGGAACTGGGACGAAGGTGTGCATTGACTGACTTACTGTAAGTACAGAGGCAGAATAGCGCGCAGCCAAAAACGGCTCCGCTGCATGGTTTTTCTGACTTACGCGCATGGAAGAATAGAGCCCATAGTGAGTATTGAGCAGGTAGTAAAGGTGGGAAGATATATGGTGCAACAAGATATCACGATATTCAATACGTCCAGAGTTAAAGTTAAATACGAGCATGGTTATTACTGCAATTTTTATTTCTTTTTTTCTTTAACAAAAATGTTCTATTGTAATAATGAGCCCATTATTGTCTAGTGCTGTATTGTCCCATGCACCCCTTAGCCTTTATTTCTTATCACAAGTACCCCTTAGCTCAGGGGTGGGCAACTAATTTTTACCGGGGGCCGCATGAGCAACCCGAGCACTGCTGGAGGGCCACATCGACAATATTTCAATTCAATTCTGTTCAATATGATTTTTGATACACAGTAAGATAAATAATAATTTCATTTAACTTAACTTAACTTTATACAAAAGCAGATTACTTTTGATGGTTTTATTTAAACTCTTAATCCTTATATATTTATATTAGGCTCAGTGAAATTGAAATTAGAAAACAAAAACAATCATTGAATCACTGCCATTTATTTTTAACTTGTTCACACTGTTGTTTTTCCTTGTTTGTGGAACAATATCAAACAACTTAATACGTTTATAGAAATACTGCAATACAACAAACAATAACTTGTTATGTTTTCCACCTCATTTTACCTCTTCAGTGTGAATAATCCAGTCTGTTCTGGGCTTCAACAAGGGCATTGAAATCTGGCTGAATGTCTGAGGTGGCTATGCGAAGAACAGCTGAGAGGTGATCATCAGTGATGGAGGATCTGTGTTTGGATTTGTTGAACTTCATCACTGAAAATGTCTGTTCACATACAAAAGGTCCAAAGAGGACTAGAATCCTCTGAGCATGCTTTCTCAGGTGTGGAAAGATCTCCTTTTTTAGGGAGGAGTAAAAGTCCAGCAGTGAGACTGACCTGAACTGCTCTGCCAGAAGTAGGTCAGACTGCAGTTCAATGAGCTCCATCTGAACATCGCTTGGTGCATTGTCCACATTGTAGTTGAGGGGGGAAGAAACCATGCGCATTTCACTCTCAAGAGTTTTGAAATCTTGAAATCGCCTCGAAAACTCTCCATGTAGTGTTTTTAGCTTGCTTGAGTACTTCTGGGGGTAATCGATCTGATCTGATCGAGCAGATCTTGTGGCTTCCTTTAGTGTTGGCAAGTGGGTCAGAATGTTGTCCTTCACTTGGCTTGAGAGAAACTGCAACTTTCTCATGAAAGCCGTCACTGCACTGTACATCTCATGCACAAAAAGGCCCTTGCACTGCAGTTTGACATTAAGATCGTTCATGAGTGCAGTCACATCCACAGCAAATCCGAGGTCTGCCACCCAGTCTTCATCTGAAAGTTCCGGGATGTCATTTTCTTTCTCCCCACAGAAATACTGAATTTGGTCTCTCAGGTCCCAGACACTTTTCAGTACCTTGCCCAGGCTGAGCCACCTGACGTTGCTGTGGTAGCTTATGTCACCATGTTCACTCTCATTTAACTCCAAAAGTGCAACAAATTGTCTATGATTTAACGCTCTCGCTCTGATAAAGTTAACTGCTTTAGTTACAGTATCAACAACATGGTTCATTTTTAACACTGTCTTACACAACACTTCCTGGTGAATAATACAATGCAAAAATGTCAATTTCTGCACAGGGTTAATTTCTGTCACATTATCCTGCATCCTCTTTAAAAGTCCAACATTTTTCCTCGTCAGATTTGGACAACCATCTGTTGTCACACCTACCAGCTTGTCCCATTTCAGTCCTAACATGTCCAAACACGCATTTACCTCCGTAAACAAGTCATCACCTGTGGTTCTCCCTTTAATTGACTGCATGGCTGCCAGCTCCTCCGTGATTTGAAAGTTTGCAGTTATCCCACGTAAGAAGATGAGCAGCTGGGCGGTGTCACGTACATCGCAGCTCTCATCCAAAGCCAGAGAAAAACAGTCACTCTGTTTTTCAGCTGAAGCTCTAAGTTTCCAGCGATATCTTCAATCCGCCTTGTTACAGTGCGTCGGGAGAGTGACACATTCTCAAATGCGCTTTTTTTCTCGGGGCATATCAGCGCAACAGAGTCCAATATGCACTCTTTAACAAACTCTCCATCAGAAAACGCCTTACTTTTTTTGGCGATTTTGTGAGAAATTATAAAACTATAAAGCTGCATCTCTGGAGGTGTGAAGTTTGGTAAAAAGTCCTTGTTGAATTTTCAGTTTTCCCATCAACGCAGCAGCCTCCCGTGTGCGCTCATCTTCAGACAGATTCTGGTATTTATCCCCGTGCTTGGTCGTGTAGTGGCGATTCAAATTATAATCTTTGAACACAGCGACCTGTGTGCCACAAATTAAGCACACGGCATTCCCTTTTAGTTCGGTAAAGAAATACTTGGCGGTCCATGTCTTTTTGAAAACACGGCATTCGCTGTCCACTTTTCTTTTTTTAGCGTGAGCTGACATTGCGGGGGTAACCGGGGATCACTTCACCTTCGCGCACTTTTTTACTAACTATGCGCGTACTGCTGATTGGCCGTTACCCATGACGTAGCTCAATGGGTGTAACCAATCAGATGGTGCTGTGGGTGTGACGATGCTGGAAACGGTATTGACTGAAGGCGCAAGCAGAGAGACAAGGCTTATCAAAATAAAAGCGGAACCATTTTATTTCACACTCGACATAGATATTTTTTTAATTTTTTTTTTTTAATTTTTGATTGGCCTCAAGCGGGCCGGACAGGAACGTACAAAGGGCCGGATGTGGCCCGCGGGCCGTAAAATGCCCAGGTCTGCCTTAGCTCATGTTATACATGATTCGCGTCTGCAGGCTCGTCTAAACTCTTTTCTGTGTCTCGTTCAACATTAAACTTGAATTTAGGCCTTTTTATTCATTGATTTCTGATGTTTTGCTCATTTTAGAAATTGAACTTCACCTTTTGGTGTATTTTCAAGCGTTGTGCCACAAAGTGTTATTGATGGATGAGAAAAAAGTCTGTGCATGTAAAAAAAAAATCTATAATGTTAAAAAATAAACTGACAAATGTTTATGTGTACCTCCTGAAAGCTATTGAAGTACCCCTAGGGGTACACGTACCCCAGTTTGGGAACCACTGGTCTATATCCTGGGTTCCAAAAGTGGGGTACGGGTACCACCAGGGTTGTGAAAATTGTCATAGGCGGTATGTGACTAAAAAGTAAAAAATGCGTGAGAACTCGAAGATAAATAGAGCATCAGTCAGGAGCCTCCATTTATTGCCACACATGACACACTGTCCTCTGTAAGACTGCCCTCTAGTGGTGACAGAGCAATAATCTCATCAAAAAAGCACAAAATATGGCGGGAGCTGCTTTGCTTTGCTTTGATGCCCATTGACAAATTGAAAAATCTGTTGTATTACCGATATATGTTCAATCAACAAATGTTTGGTAGATTCATTTTTCCAAAAAAAAAAAAAACAAATTTGTTTCTCACAGTAAATACCAGTAAGATCATTAATGAAATAAATCAAGTTATAATACTGAATAAGAGGTTTTATTGTTTACTTAGACCAGGATAGGTACAATTCAGAGACAAATTTCACTGTAGGGCTACATTGTTTATGACATTATATAATGTTTTTAAGTGCACAGTCATGGGGGTACAAGGCTTCAGGTTAAATGTCTGAAGGGGTACGGGACTGAAAAGTTTGAGAACCACTGGTCTGTGGCATCGTATCGTTAATTCAGTATATTGTCCCACACCTGGTACCTAGCCTAGCATAGCTTCCAGGAACCCCATCCATAATCAGGGCATTTTTTAAACTTCCAGCCAATAAACCCTTTGATTGTTTGTAAACATTGTGACGTATTTTGTTGGGCGGGGCTTAGCCTGGAGGCAAAGCCACGATTGTCTTTGTTTTTTCTGAGCACGAGTGTCCGCTGGAATCCTATCAAACTTGAATTTACGTCCACTACCATTATTCCTCCTGTTCTGTCACCCAAACACACAACAAAGTTGTAACATTACTAGCCTCCACTGTCTTTAGCCAGCGACGTTTCCTGTTTCTGCCTCCATCGGCCATTAAGGGTCTATCTGTATGTCTGCTGAAACCTCAGAGTTTAGTTACTATTTAAGTAATGTATTAATGAGTGAAATGATGCTAGATGATAACTGAAATCTGCTTTGTTTCAGGTCCATGAGTCTAAGGTGGCTCTAGAGGAGGGTTTGTTACCAGAGAAGATCAACCATCTCAACCAAAGTGTAGCAGGTCTAAACTTGCAGTGAACCTAACTCATTAAAACACACAGGAGGGTGTGATAGAGGCCACTTATCAGCCATGGTTGGCTTAGTCTCCTTTAAGTTACTGGTCAGGGAGTGGGTTTAGATCTTTTTCCTGTTACACATCCTAGTTCTCCACCATCTGAGGATGGCTGCTGGTATCTGGCATGAAGGAAGCTGGATTAATTGACGTGTTTTAAAAGATTGTGGAATAAAATGATTGTCTTTAAGGTCTCACACAGATCTGTAAAGACAAGAAAAGGTGAAGAAGAAATGCTGGCGCACAGGCTACGTTCAGACAATTCAGATATCAATACGTTGCTAATGTAGGATCACCAATAAAAACGGCCTGTGTCATGTTGGCTCCTGTTCCCTTCCCCCTCACCTAGGTGTAACACTGCCCTCTCTTTATACTGTATATCCTCCCTTTAATCAAGTGTTTCTTACTTTCCTTAGGGAGGGCTGATGATGGACACAATTATGCAATAAAATACGTACATAACAAAAAAACAAAACATGCATTGCTGTCAAAGTAGGAAAAAAAATTCCCTGGGTCGGATTTGAAAAAGAAACTGTCAAACTGTCTCTATCAGATCAGATACAGATCACATACTGTATGGGTCGCATGTCTGAGCGTCTTATTCTTCTTATTTTAATTTACTGCTGGATTGATTGAAAGGGAACAGATCAAATTAATTGGATTTTTAGTAGTTTTATTCATATTAAATGTAATAAAATGTGTGTTTTCAGAGATATGTCGTATTTTAAGGCCTATTTGTCCAAACTCCAATAATCTGGTTTGCTTCTTTAGCCATTTTTTCCTTTGAACATTTAAAATGCTGACTGAAATGTGTATATGTAGCGATTTATTGACAGATGTTGAGGGAACGTTCTTTTCTACGTACTGTTGTGAAAGAGTGATGGATTTAAATGTTTCTGTGTGTGCAGATGTTTCCACATCATAAACACACATGCCTCTGTTTTGAATTGACTACTGTAAAAAAAAAAAAAAAAAAACCTGCTGCTTTATCTTTTCTTTTAGTGTTTTATTGGACGTCATTTATTCCTGGAAGACTTGAAACTGAGTGATTGAATAATGGTAATAGTATTTTTCTGCTTATTTCTCTTTATGCTGACTGTGCCATTTAAGTGACTAAAAGAGGATTTAAAAAGGCAGATTGTGGTGACATAATGTGTGTTTCTAGGTTGTATTGGTTGTGAGCAGAGTTGGAGTCAATTATAATTCTAATCGCGTAATTAAAAAAAAAAAAATATTGCTTTTCTGATTGTAATTAAATTGTGATTGAGTTCAGATAACTGACTTTGTAATTGCAATTAGAATGACAATTCTATAACATTTACAATGTAATCAAACACAAACCTGAGCAACCATGTCATAGTTCTATAATTAATAATTATTCAATTATGTTTAATATCAATTTTTCCCACTTCCTGTCACTTCTCTTCAGGATCATTTTATCATTTAAAAAGATTTAAATTTAGGGATATACTGACGCCCACACCAAAAATATTAATAGTAATATTTTCATTGATTAAGAAGCCTAAAAAGGAGATGAGAAACAAATGAGATGGTGGATAAAATATGTTTTATTGTATTTTACAGCTGACTTAAGACATGAGCCGTTATCATAGGAGATGATAACAGAAAGCTAACACTAGAGGAAAGGCAGGGGTGTCAAACTCATTTTAGTTCAGGGGCCAAATACTGAGCAGTTTAATCTCAAGTGAGCCACAGATTTTATGTGGGAAAACAAGTCATTTCAACCTTATTATCTGCTAGTTTAAACTGACAAACAATAAGTGACGGATATCAGTCCCAACAGGTTCTTCACTTTAAATTTACTAGATATTGTGACCAATTTCTATTTATTTAATGGAAATATGTCATAATTTGAATGATTTTGTAAGAATTTTGAGGGTTTTTTTTTAACTGTTTCACATTAAAAATTACTGCCATCATGCGACAGAAGCATCAGGAAAACTCAGCCGCTGCAAATATTGCTTAGTTTTATTTACACAGTGATTCATGTTTTCTCTGTCATTTTTACTTTCTGCTATGGGCCAAATTGAATGCTCCAAAGGGCCAGGTTTGGCCCCCGGGCCATGAGTTTGACTTGAGTTTTCTTTTTCTTTTTTTTTTATTAAAGGCCCATTAATTGTGATTAATTGTAATTGAGAATGTAATTGTAATTGACTTTCAGGGTAAAAAAAAAGGATTGTGATTGGAAAAAAATACTGGTAATCGTAATTGAGTTTTAATTGAACATGGATATTTGAAGGTGTAATTGTAATTGAAAAATGTAATTGACTCCAACCCTGGTTGTAAGTATATTAAATCATTTGTGATTTTAGACCAACCAACCCGTCTGTTTAGTAAACTGGGATAGTTTACTGGTCTCACGCAGCCAGATTGTGTTTTACTCTATTTTATTGAAGTACATTCAAACAGACCAGTGTACCCAATGGATTTGCTGGTTTTGGACTCAGAAGTGCCTTTCACACAAATAATGTGTTTAGTTTCCTGCACTTTGCTGCTTAAAGTCGCTGCTTTACATGTAATTATAGATTATTTATCTTTGCTCACCAATTTTAGGTTTGAAATATGACTGTTTTCAGAAATGAATAATATTCATATTAGTTTGCTGTAATTAATAATTAGTCACTGTGACTGGGTTTGTAAAGGAGTTGATGTCATCATCTAAGCTGTTTGTATTTGTGGTTAATGTAATGTACCATCGCCACAGAGCAACATGCGACTCTGGCACATGCAAATAAAAACTTAAAATCACAACGTTGCTTTTATTCTTTTTCCATTGTCATGTTCATAATTTACAGTGAATTCCTGTTATAACATGTTTAGGTTTTTTTTAGGACATTTATTTTTAAATTTACTTTGATCTCCTAGCTTGTTTTCACTGCCCACTTATGAGTCGTTTCTGGGCGTGGTCAACTTGAGAGTTATAGGGACACATGAAAGCAATCAGTAGATGCCTCTGAGGAAGACTGACAATACCATGTGAAAAACAATCATGTAATTGTACTTTTTCTAAGAATTTTAATTTTAGAAGACAAATTGCAATAGTTTACAAATCAGTAAAACAACACGAAGGGAACAAAGACCAAAGTCAGGGAAAACGTTACTAGTAAAGAAAAAA
This sequence comes from Gouania willdenowi, assembly GCF_900634775.1. Lineage (NCBI taxonomy): Eukaryota > Metazoa > Chordata > Actinopteri > Blenniiformes > Gobiesocidae > Gouania > Gouania willdenowi. The sequence continues at coordinate 39,670,070 of NC_041056.1, read as the reverse complement.
GCAAATACAGGCATCATGTTATTATTCATACAAAAACAGTTATCTTTTGTTTTTCAAAAAACTTCATCAGTATTCATTTAATTAAATTCGATTAAGAAAAAAAAGTAGATTTTGGGGGCATATTGTGATTTATGAATATGGAATTTTTGCCATTATAATATGATGAAAGATACTGATTCAATAACATTTTGGTGTTAATACTTGTATACAAAATCCTGAACTGCATTTCAGAATAGTGATGTAATGTAAAATTGTTTCAGCTCCATTAAAACAAAAAGTGCATTTAATCAGTTACTCTTATATCAGCATATTTGGAAATTAATATGTTACAGGGTTACATAATGTGTAAAGTTTTTAAATGTACTTCCCTGATTTTATTAGCTGTATATAATTGAAAGGACCATAACCACTAAGTATATTTTCAAAATGTGATTTCTAAATTGCTTTACCTCTGGGTGTAATTTTATTGTGAAAAATAAAATTTATTTTCTCATTAGTTTTACACCACTTAACATTAAACACGGAATTTGTGTTTGCATATTTGATACTTTAGGTGACCTCTAAAAAGTGAAATTGTACCTGAAGGGACAGTAAATGTTTTAGTGATAAGACAAAAAAAACACATCATAAAAAGATGATGCGCCTCTCAATCCATTTTTAACTCTATACACTTTGGTTTTTAACAGTAAAGCTACCATTATTCCCAACTATATCATTACGTGCTTCACTTTACCTGCGCAGCCATACGTAATTGCGTCACATCCGGTGTTTACCTGTGCCAGAAAAAGCGGTTGTCACAGCAACGCCTTCTCCATAAACAACCGAGGGTCTTTAAACGATTTAATTTGGAAATGCTGTAAACAACAACAACAACAACAAGGTTTGTCTCTGAAACATGGCATGATGTGCATCGGGTTAGTTTTCTGTGAACACCGTAAAAATAAATAAAGGTATATATAGTGTCAGGTTGGATTTTTTGTTATTATCTTGCAAAGTTATACCTTCTTTAACCTGAAATCCGAATTGAATACGACCTAAATATACAGATGCAAATCAAACGTTATTATATATAAATATCAATGTGGAATTAAAATGAACACGAAATTACACTAGATGTCACTTTAACGACATAAAGACGTCAAACCGGTATCCACCGTATTGGTTATCATAGCTCGCAATGCATCATGGGGCGCTTGAGTGTGCGTCGTGTGCCCACCATGTACAGCCATAGACATAATATACGTGTACACCTCAAACTATACACTTTACATCCGGGTATTTCTCACGAATCTCTGACGTCAGAGGTTCGAGTAGTATGCGCGGTTTAGAAGTTTACTAGCAAAGAGGAAACGAACCAACAAAGAGCTCATTAATCAGTCCTGTTTGTTATAAACGTGAGTTGTACGTTACAGACGTCAGACATTGGTGACAGACGGACATTAGGAGGACAACAAAAGAAACATTTAGGTGTGTTTTCAGGTATTTATTTACATATTGTGAATGCTTGTATTATTTGTTGTGGAAAAGAGGCAAGAGTCTATATAACAGTTTTAAACAATTGTATTTCCTCACAAATTATCATAATTCAAGAAGTTATTTGGCAGTGGCTATCCGTATCAATATTCTGACATTCTATTCGTACGCAGCGCCCCAGTTTAGGTCACGTGATAGGTTAGTCATTGGCCAGTTTAGGTCATGTGACTAAGACTAAACCTTACCCTAACCCCTACCTTATAAATTGTTGCAATATTGGGTTATAACCTAACCCTAAACTTAACCCAAACCCCTAAAACGCTGCGTACGTGTACTTCGGTAAACGTACTTATCGCACTAGATGTTGTCCGTACGGCAACTGTACAAATAGACACTGTCAAAAATATTTGTAATTCGGGAAAACTTAAAAAATAAGAGAAAAGCAGCAAAATATGTAAAGAATTGTCTACAACAAAATATAACCGACCTATTCAGATTAAGAGTAAGTTTATATGACATAAAATGAACCCAATAATACACAATAACTATCTGTGTTGTTGTTCATTTGATTAAATAAGAAACATGAATTTTAATCACAGTTATGTCTTAAATCATTGGTTCAAAAGCTTTTTTGGATCGTGACCCAAATTTCTGGCGATCCAAATAATTTTTTCTGGAACAAATTTATAATCGTGTTTGTTATACTATGTAATAAATACAGAGCAGCTAAGATTAGTGAACAAAGTGACCAGATATACCAGCTCACATATTTTCATACTATAGATTTATTTATTTTTTGATTTTGTTTTATTTATTCATTTACGCATGAGGAAATGTCAGAAATCACTAAAGTAGGTCTAATAATGTCCTTTTTTTGACCCCCCACCAAAGATTGCAGATACCCTCAGTGAGAAATGTTTGTGACTAAAGGGAGTTTCTTATAATATTGTAAATTTAGTTTCTTAATTAGTGAGATTCCAGAATCAAGTTAGAAAATGTTTTATAACTGGTTTCTGATAATTAATCTAATCAGTGATTAGATTTTCCATTATTGCTGATTATTGTTCTATTTAACATCATTCAGCTATTTGACTTCTCTTGTGATTAACACCTCACAGCATCTTCAACACTCTATAGTGAAATTAACCCTCCTATTATCCTTGGGGTCAATTTAACCCAATTCAATGTTTATCATTTAAAAAACAATAGTTTACTCTTTTTCTTTTGCCTCATATTTAATGATGGGTACAATCGATTAAGCATAAAATTATCATGATGATATCTTTCCAATGGGCTGAACACATGTTGTACGCATTGACGTTCCTCTGGGGTCAATTTGACCCCACGCTTTGTTAGCTGTGTAAAACTTGTCTGTCTGTCTGTGACCTTACATCCTCATTGACCTGATGGTGGCGCTGAAGGTCAATGAGGTCATATCATCACCACAACCAATAGCGTTCACACTCTAGTGCTCATTAATGTTGTCAGTAAATTTGAGAAGATTTGGATGAAAACTATTCAAGATAAAATTAGTTTTAGAAGTTTGTCCTGATGGTGGCGCTAGATAACAGGTCAATGTGTCATCATCAGGGCTTTATTTATGTATTCAACAAATAAACAAAGTACCTGACACAAAAAGTTGGTCAACAATGTTCTGAAAATCATTTTCTAAAATGTGTTGGTATTATTTGAGGATAATAGGAGGGTTAAGAGTTGGAGAGTTAGATACGCAGTGAGCAGAACAACACAGATGGATGTATCAGTTCAGCGCTGCATGAAAAACCATCAATAAACTTTGTGTCTCTGTGCTCAAAATGATGTTTTCACAGGTAAAATGGCTTTTCGGGATCACTGTGCGCAGCAGCGCCGAGATAAAAACCTCCTGAGAGACGAAATCCTGCTGAAAAAGTCTGAACACATGAGGAAAGAGTGTGAAGGTCTCGTAGTGAACACTACCAGAGCAGGTCAATGCATGCTGGATGACGACAAAAATGGACTCGGTAAGTGTTTAAAAGATGAACGTCTTTAATAGTTACCGGTGACAGGAATTGTAACACTTGTTTTCTGCTGATTTTAAGATCAACGTGTGAAAGAGATCGAGTTTGTAAAGAGTGAGATGGAGCATAAGATGGAGGAAGTGACATCAGAGATCGATGAGCTCATCACTCTGCAGAGCAAAGTGACCAATGCTCGATATTCAGCAGAAAAAATCCTGAGAGTTACTATGTTCTGCATGGAAGAGAGGTAGCATCCATCCATCCATCCATCCATATATATATAATCAATCAATACATCCATCCATCAACCAATATATCTATACAGCCATCCACACATCCATCTATCTATCTATTAATCAATCAATACATTTCTCCATCCATACAACAATCAATCAATGCACCATCCATCCATCCATCCATCCATCCATCCATTATGTGACAAAGAGGAGATTTGTTGTATTTGTTTTTGCTGCGTTCAGTCATTGAAGTCTGAAATAGGTTTTCAGACGATCTTTAAGCAGTTCCTGTTTCTTTATTTTGTAACTCACAGAATGAAGCGCTACTTTTCTGAACTGGTGCAGGATGATGTGGACACCGAGCTGAGCAGGGAGAGGAACATTATTGAAGGTGTTATTTCCCTTCTGCAGAACGTGGACGAGCAAATCACTGAACAGATGCGGTAGGACGATGCACTGATCCGACCAAACAACTCCACAATCATCAACACTTTTATGCTGCGTATTATTTTTGTTTCAATTTAAAACCTTTGCTCTTTATTTCAGTCTAAACAGATCAGCCAAGTTCCATTTAGAGCAGGATCTAAAAGGGAAGCTGGAGGCTCAGAGCATCGACCAGTCCTGCTCTGTCATCAGGGACCATTCCATCAACACTCTGTCACTAAATAATGCTCCTCCAAGGTCAATCTTTCGTTAAAAAATCATAACTTGTAACACTTTACTTGAAATTGTATACATAAGGCTGACATTACGCTGTCATTAGCATTAATCAGGTGTTACGAAGGCTGTCTTTAAATGTTGTCCGTTACCCTAACCCCTAACCACACTAGATTCCTCCACCTAGCCCAAAAAATGCCAACATAGCTCCAAAGGTGTCATAATTTAGTGAATGACACTAAATAACTTTCATTAAGTTTTAAGTTAAACCTGCATACAGTATCTAAGTTTTTTTTGGCATCATTTGGTCAAAAATCCATAATCATCTTTAAGCATGTTGTAATCCAAAGTTAATAAATCCAGGAGTGTGACACTGGACTTCAGCCAATCAGAGATATTTCTACAAACATGTGTGCTCCATGGGCTGTTTTGGGCGTTACTATTGGCTGCTCGACTGAAGTCAGGTGTGTTCACGTACCAAGTGCAATGACGGACCCATCGGGGTGTTAGACACAACAGCTACACAGCAAATGAATGGCAGCAGCTGCTGCTCAGGGCAGTAACTACAGAGTGATATGTACATTCATGTCTCGAAAACACCAGAAAAAAAGATAAAGTTCATACATTTGTCACTAGTTTATATTGAGAAAAAAGTCGCTAAGAGCGTTCACAAAATACACCGCTAAGGGAAGTTCAGTTTCGGTTTTGCTTTCAAAACGGAGTGGAGGGAGGATTCTATATACTGCAGCTTTAATGACAGCCTTTATGACACCTTATACATGCTAATGATAGATAATGACAGCGTCATTTCAGCTTTATGTATAAAACTTCAAGTAAAGTGTTACCACATAACTTTCATTATATTCTAAGTTAAGATTTTGTGTTTGATTTGCTAAATGGAAATCAAATGTGTTTGTTCTTGTAGTGTTCCTGTGACTCCCCAGCAATGGGAGAACAAGTCAGACCTCATCATAAAAGAGATAGCTCTACACAAGACCAACTCTCTGTCTCTTCGAGCTCTGGTCAAGTCGGTTCTGGGGCAGACAGCGGCCGACATGCAGAAGCAGGTCCAAGCCACGACAGAAGCCTTAGAGCGGAACGTCAAGGACATGAAGTTCACCAAGAGCCAGATAGAGAATAAAATACACAAGGTAGGACATAGAGCAAAGAACGTAGAGCAGTGACACACGTTATAGAGCAGAGAACGTAGAGCAGTGACACACGTTATAGAGCAGAGAATGTAGAGCAGTGACACACATGTAGAGCAGAGAACATAGAGCAGTAACACGTTATAGAGCAAAGAACGTAGAGCAGTGACACACATGTTATAGAGCAGAGAACGTAGAGCAGTAACACGTTATAGAGCAAAGAACGTAGAGCAGTGACACACATGTTATAGAGCAGAGAACGTAGAGCAGTGACACACATGTTATAGAGCAGAGAAAGTAGAGCAGTGACACATATGTTATAGAGCAGAGAACGTAGAGCAGTGACACACATGTTATAGAGCAGAGAACGTAGAGCAGTGACACACATGTTATAGAGCAGAGAACGTAGAGCAGTGACACACATGTTATAGAGCAGAGAACGTAGAGCAGTGACACACATGTTATAGAGCAGAGAACGTAGAGCAGTGACACACATGTTGTAGAGCAGAGAACGTAGAGCAGTGACACACATGTTATAGAGCTAAGAACGTAGAGCAGTGACAATGTTATAGAGCAAAAAACATAGAGCAGTGACACACATGTTATAGAGCAAAGAACGTAGAGCAGTGACACACATGTTATAGAGCAGAGAACGTAGAGCAGTGACACACATGTTATAGAGCTAAGAACGTAGAGCAGTGACAATGTTATAGAGCAAAAAACATAGAGCAGTGACACACATGTTATAGAGCAAAGAACGTAGAGCAGTGACACACATGTTATAGAGCAGAGAACGTAGAGCAGTGACACACATTGCTCTTGTAATGTGAATGAAAAGGTATGAATTTGCTTTGGTCAGCAGGTTTCTCCTGCCAGCGTTCACACTGTTGTGGGAATAATTCATAGTTTCTGTTGTGACTTTTTATTTCTGCCCAGAAAATAAAGCACAATATTAGACAATTAAACCGTTATTATCTGAAACACGTGTCAAACTCAAGGCAAAATCTCATCCTTTATATCAGTGGTTCTCAAACTTTTCAGCCCACGACCCCCAAAATAAAGGTTCCAGAGAGTGTGGACCCCCACTGTACCTGAAGGTGGTTGAACACAGACATGAACATTGAAGAACAGTCATGTAGAGGCAGGACCATCTATAAGGGGGAATAAGGGGGAGAGATTTTTGGGGTCCATCCATAAAGTCAGTAAAATTATGGTCCATTGTTCTATGAATCTGTAATAATCATATTTATTTATTTATTTATCTGATTAATATCTTCTGTTATCCAGGAAGTTTAGTATTAATTGCGCTATAGTATATGGTCATTTTAAAGATGTAAATCCTTATTTTAATCAGAAATAAAAGGGGTTAAATGTGGTTTTGAAAAGCACCAAAACTGGTTAAAAATGACAAATTAGAGTGGCCAAAAAGACAGAAAAAGTGGTAATGCTATTTAAGAATTTTAATTATTTTATTTCAATTTCAAGATAGATATATGGTAAATCTCAAAGGATCTAGCTCGCAAAAAATGTTTTTGAAATGCAGATGTATCTGTATCATATTTGTATTATTGTATTATTGTTATAATCTATCTTATTTTATTTTTTTCTACTGTAATGTGTGCACTTGTATTTAATCCTTAAGTCTTTTACTTAATTACTTTTTTCCCTTTCTTTCTTTGTTTAGTGTTTATTCTTTTTATTTGTGTTATTTCTTGAGGGCCTGTAACACAAGTAAAAGGATAAATAAAGTACTTCTGATTCTGATTTTACTGTGGATACATTTCTAAAACAATATTTGGTTTGCTTTAAGTCAATTGTATTAAAAATATTATATATTTATTTGATTAATGTTTTTCTCCCAAAGGAACATTTTTTTCTGGATTCACTGCATTATTAACACTAATGTGTTGTTTTTGTTCCAACCAGATGAATTCTGAAATGTCAGACCATGAGAGGATGAGAGTGAACCTACAAACAGCCATCACACACAATGAGCAGCTGCTGAGTTTGGCTGAAGGTCGTCTGGCAATGCGTAGCCAGAGGCCTGGGATAGAGAACTGTCACGACACAATGCAGACACGCCTCCTCGCTGAGGTCCAACGCTTCAACGCTCAAATCAGAGAGTAAGACTGGCTCGCTCTGTAAAAGCCATACATGATTCTGACTGGTTGATATATTCTCTCCTCACACCTCATGTGTTTGTGTTGGCAGTTTGCAGAATGCCGAGGCCCAGTCCAAAGAGCATCAGACGGCCCTTCATATTCGTCAAATACAACTACAGGAGTCCGTCAATCTTAAGGCCAACTCCATCTACATCGATGAGGTGATCTGCATCCAGCAAAGAGAGTCTATCCTCATCCCCACTGTGTGAGCAGCAGGAGAAGGAATCCAGTAACACAATAAACAGTTTGCTTTTGGATGCACAAAGTATCGTCTGTTAGTTTAATTGCAGTAGGATCATATCACTAAAAACACACAATACAATAGTCGAGACACAAATGCAGAGATTCATGTTCAATAGCTGTATTTTGAATAAAAGATAGATAATAAAAGTGCAAACATGACGAGTTCGTAACTTCTCTTTAAGCTATTACAGTTTTTCACGATTGCTGAAATACTAAACCCCATTCTCTGAACCAAACTCTCAGTGGCCTAAACACATTTTTAGAATCAAACACTATTTTGGCCAAACCTTAAACACTGTTCAGGCACTTAGACTCAATATGCAAAACTCATCTGCTCTTTTTTGCATAACCTTCCCAGATAGCACACACGCACAGATGATGGCCTCCGTCGGCATTTTTTTCCCCTCAAATCGGTGATGCCACTTATAAAATTGTAGAACTGTAAAATGTCACTTCCATGAAGCTGTTTTTGTGCTGGGGCTCTTTTGGCTATGCTGCTGAGAATGCAGTTATGATCATGAACTGTCTCTTTATTTTGTCCACACATAATAAGCTATTTAGTGGTAGTATATTGTTGTTTTTTGTTGTTTTTGTTATGATATTGCCATATTCCTATCAGATTTAAGTAAATACTCGACTATGGATATGGAGATATTTATGCTAATTGAATGATCTGAGCTAAATGAAGGTAAATATAAGCCGTAGAGAGGCATCATCTTTAATCCATCGACCAAACGCCGACGTCTCCGCGACCTCTGCCCACTGAGCAAACGCTCTCCATAATACGTCTCGCCAATGCAACTTCATTCGTCGTGCCGACGTTGGCGAGATGTGTGTGTGCTATCTGGCTTAAAGAGTAACTACATGTTTTGGGATCACTTTTGTGTCACAAACAAGCACCGTTAGCCCCGCCCCCTTTATAAAAACTAGCACCTTGGGACTCTACATTCTGTGGTGAGTAGGATTGAGAGAAGAGGGAATAGAGACGTATAGTGAGTAATGAGTAGCTTGTTAGCATAGCATAGATTGTTCATTGGAGATTTTATAGTATAGACTGGGTGTGTCTTAACTGCTCCAAGAGCCCCGCCCAAAAACAAGGCATTTTTTGAATTTCCCTCCTAGTTGCAAGTCAGGCGAAAGCATGGGTTTAGTTACTCTTTAAACACATTATCAGTCACTAAACACATTCCACACTGATACACTTGTGTGGCAAAATTGAAAACACTGTCCAACATAGCTGTGATCTTTTACACACAACAACTGAAACTTGTATGCACATTTCTAATGACGTGATCAGACCAGTTGGGCAGGATAAAAGCCAGTTCAGGGGGAACATATTTTTTTTATCTTCAAAGGATAGAAACATACAGAGAGGCAGAGGAGTTTGGTGGACGTGGATGAGGAGGAAGAGGAAGACCTAGAACAAACAGCACAGATGTAAATTTGGGCAACTCTCTCTCTCTCTCTCTCTCTCTCTCTCTCTTGGACGAAGATAAAAACTGGATTGCTCCTTTACCTTTGAAGTCCTCTTGCTTGCTTCTTCTGAATAATAGAAACCAAGCACTGTCTAGGCTGAGCTCACTTAGACGTAACTTGAACAAAAACGCTCAAATGAGAAAACAGTTCTCAGAGTTTATGGACAAGCTGTTCGAGAACAATCATACAGAGATCTTTCCACCCATCAACAATGACACTGAATGCTGGTATCTGCCATTTTCGGGGTATATCATCCCCAGAAACCCGGTCAGATACGGGCCATCTTCGACTCAAGTGCCGAGCAATTTGGTGTGTCACTCAACTCAGTGCTTTTAACAGGTCCAGATCTCAATAATACCCTCCTCGGTGTGCTGATACGATTCAGAGAAGAGCCGTCGCTATCCAGCAAATATTTTACGGTTTCCTAGTCAGACCAGACCACAGAGACTATTTGATGTTTTCTGACATAAGGAAAATGACTTGTCAAAGGAGGTGCAAGAGTACCGCATGCGGATGCATGTTTTTGGAAATAGCCTGTCAACAGTGGTCGCTATCTATTGCTTGTGGAGAGCCATTCAGAACGGCAAACCAAAGTTTGGATCAGACACAAGGCACTTTGTTGAGAGACACTTCTATGTAGATGACGGGTTGATTTCTCTCCCCAACGAGTCTGCAGCCATAGATCTCCTCAAGCGCACATGTGCATCCTTACCGAGTCAAATCTCAAACTCCACAAAGTCGCCTCAAATAGTGTTTTAGTCATGCAAGCCTTCAAGCCAGAAGACCTGGCTGGCATTATCAAAGACTTGAGTCTCTGCGATGACACTCTTCCAGCTCAGAAAAGTCTGGGCCTCTGCTGGGACATAAATACGGACTCTTTCACATTCAAGATAGCTGTTAATGACAAACCCTACACCAGCCGCGGGGTTCTCTTAGTAATTAACAATATCTATGTACATAACCACGTTCATCGTATACGTCAGTCCACATCTCCTGAACAGTGGCACTACGTCACATCAGAGCAAAACCCAGTCGATCTCGCTGCCAGGTCAATACCTGCATCACAACTCATGGACACTATGAGGTATAAGGGACCAGCTTTTCATTACAAACTGCCTGAACCTAAAACACACAAACCCTTTGAGTTAATCGATCCTGAAGTACACACTGAAATCAGACGAGTCGTTACTTTCGCGACAAGCATTCAGAAAAATGGACTCCCGCCAGAACGCTTCCAGCGTTTTTCAAACTGGAACTCACTGGTACGTGCCCTGGCACTCCTAATTCATGGAGCTCACTCTCACTCATCAAGCAACTCAACAAATCACTAAAGTAGAGGCAGGCATCGGTGTAGCAAGCCACACATCCCAGATTCCTTGTAATACAAGTCCCAGCAAAGCAACTGCGATCTAACAGAGGTACTAATTTCATTGCAGCTAGTGTGGAGCAAGGCATGGCACAACCAAACAAGAACCCTCCCAACATTGTCAACTATCTTCATGCCAAGGGTTGCACATGGCAGTTCAATCCCCCATATGCATCACACATGAGGGGTGTCTTAGAAAGGATGATTGTAGTAACTCGCAGAATACTGGACTCTATGCTCCTGCCAAACAAGCATACTTACTGTATCTGACACATGAAGTGCTTTGTACACTAATGGCTGAGGCGTCGTTGATAATCAATGCAAGGCCAATCTCAGCAGATCCTTCCTAACCATACCTACGATGTCCTGCAATGATCTTGACCCAAAAACAACACGCTCCTCCTCCACCAGGAGAATTTTGCGAAAAAGACTGATTCAAAAACCAGTGGAAGCAAATGCAGGCAATTGCAATCAAATTCTGGAGCCGCTGAGGAAACGATGATCTCAACACCCTCCAGTCAAGGCATAAGTGGCATACAACGCACCATAACCTCCAGCAAGGAGACGTTGTGCTGTTGAAACAAAATCAAGCACCCAGAAACGAATGGACAATGGCTATCATCACATTTACCTTTTCGAGCAGTGACGGAAAGGTCAGGTGTTTCAAAGACTTACTTGTGTCCTATCGCCGATGTTGTTATGCGCTTGGAAGCTGACGAAACTGATAACAGATGTTAGTGGCATCAGTAATGACAGGCGGGGAGTGTTCCGCCCATGGTAAAGGTGTATTTCACAAGTGTAGTCATTAAAAAGTCCTAATTCATCTGTAATATTAATGCATAAACGGTTAAGATGTTAAAATAATTTCTACACAGTCAGCATTGGTTCATCTGTATTTTATTTTGAAGGTGCAGCCTGTTGTTGCAAAGCATTATGGGTAACAGAAGCTGTATTATGTCGGAGAACAACATGGTGCTAGTAAGCCTCCTCGTGAATGGCCAACCTGCTCCTCCTGTGTGTCAACTTTTTATCAACACCTTTCAGAAGCAATGACTGTAAGTTATGTTTATGCAGCTTTATAAGTGTTTTAAGAGTCAAAGTATTTAACATTTGATATTAAAAGGTTTTTACTCTTTTTGAATAAATAATTGACTCTAGCCAAATGCATATGAGTGACATATATTCATATATGTATGAACGAGAGGCCCTGATTTAAGCAATAACACCATGATGTTTTCCACAAGAATTTGGGAGTAGCATTATATTCAGACTCTGTGTCTACTATTTCCATCTTTGTGCAGTAAGACATATACTGATCCGTGGACTGGATACCAGACGCTGTATCTGCTGGTGTCAGACAGGCTTGTATTCCAGTTCTATTTGATTAATAGACTGTTCTCTCCATACTGTTGTCCAGAGTAAGTTGATTGCTTATATGTTGACATACCCCTGAAAGATATATACGTTTTTCCACCCCCAAAATGAGCTCAGAGCTTGCTATAATCCAGCCAGCATACTATCACAGGTCCCTCTTTTTAACCTGTATAAGATTCTGTTTGTATAATAAAACTGCCTATTATTTACAAGCAGCATCGGCGTCATGTGGGGGCATTCGTGGGCAGTGCCCCCCAGCTAACCTAGTGTCCCCCCCCACACACACTCTTCCCGGCCACAACAATGGAGCTTTTTATTAAAGATATCTGATTGGCTATCAACTGAATGTGTCCATTCACTGACAGCGGACGGGAGTCTGCTACATAGATATGTTTAACGTTTGTGCTATTGAACGTTTCCTAGAGCTGTTGTAATGTGTATATGTCTATGGCCTGCTCTGTTGATTCACGTGACGTCACTCACATTACTGCATCGCGACAAAGCTAGAGCGCTAAATTCAGGCGGAGAGCAGGAAGCTTGAGAATCTGCCGTCTGAAATCATTAAAATGCCCATATTTTGTGGAGTTTATATATATATATATATAAAAAAGGAAAGGAAAATAGATTTTATAGAGTACCAAAGATTGTCGTTCACAAGGGTGAGAAATGTAAAAAGCTCGCGGAACATCGCCGTAAAAAGTGGATTTTAAACCTACGTCTGTGGTCAGGAGGAGCAGAGTCTGCTGATGCTGTAGCAACCACTTCATAAGGTATGTTAGCGAGCTAACTTTGTTTTTATGGCTGTGTTTATATAGCATTAGGAATCCATGTACCCTTTGTTCTTTGGTTATTCCGTTTTAAAAACCAAATCAAAATAACAAATAAACAGTGGTTGTTTTGTTTTTGTCATTTAAAACCAAATACAGAAAAAACAGATAAACACCGTTTTTCTGTTTTTTTTTTTTTTTAACTTGCTCTGTTTGTGTGATATTTATGGAGAAATTAGAGCAAGAACTGAAGTTCGCTGCACCTGGTTTCCCTCCCCAGGTCATGGACCAGGTCTTCTCACACAATAGAACTGTTTAGGATTTATTTCAGCAGTTTTCTGGTCCTGCTCATGTTTTCATTCAGTCTGTGGATGTTTTAGCTCTTAAAAAGCTCTAACTACACTGTAGTTTTGTTTTGCGGTGTTACGATCCAAAGAGTATCTAAATAAACTGATGACTGGCTATTAACTGTGAGGCTGGTGTGAGGAACAACAGATGTTAGAACTTCTACCAGTTGACACTTTTGCAAAAAAATTACAGCTTTTTTTAGGGTAGTTAAAAGAAAATATTTTGCACATTATAAAAACCGCTAACAGCAGCTGTCAACACACACGGAAGTTGACCATAAGAAATGAGATGCACAAGTAGAGTTATTACACCACATATGTGCATGTTTTACGTAACATCCATTCTTTGGTTTTGATTTATTTATGTATTAATAACATTTCAATTCACCAGTAATGTGACTTATGCGTTGTTTCTTTTCATGTCTGGACCGGGAGCAAAAGTCACCAGATTATCTGGATACTATTTGGACCATAACACTGTTTGGTAAAGTTGGCAGATATTCACAGATTCAGACTTCCAGCATCAATAACTCTTTAACGAAACGTCATCGACACACAAACAACACCTCTGCCATCAGTGTGAGGTGGACAACATGATACGAGATCATTTTTTATCAAACGAAGAATAAAAGTCCGTCTGTCACTCGTTCTGTGCGGTGAGAATAAAACAGGAAGCTGTCGACCGAGTTTCCCTTAAATATCCAAATATCACACAAACAGAACCAGATTTAATTTTAAAACAGGAAAACGCTGCTTGTTTAGTTTTTGTCATCACCATCCACACCACAAGATGCAACATTGCCAAGTATTAGACTTAGCCCATGAGCTTTCTAGCTTAGAGCACTGTGTATTAACAGAGCATTGCTGCTCCTAACGTCCTAATTAGCATATGAAAAATCGTAAAAAGGCACTAGTTTTAGCCTTGTGTGAATGCAACCTTTCTTTGCATTTATTTACACAGCATGGTGCTAATGTATATCTTATTTGTTATTTCAGTTTCACTCGTCATTTTTACGAGTCTGCAAAACCTGAAGCTGTCTGTAATAAAAGGAGCAAAACGCTCAGTTCAAAATGGAGTTTGGCTTACTGTTGATCTACATTCACATACACAGAGTATCCAACGCGTTGTGATAACAGTATCGTCACATTAACAGCAAAGTTCTCAGGTGCAGCTTCCCAATTCTAAATCCTTCGCATTCATTTAAGGCGACTGTAGAGTTGACATTTAACCTGAAACACACATAGAGAGGGAGGCAAGAGGATTTAGAAGCTTTGAAGGTATACATTCTAAATTCCGTATGATCGTGGAATGTCACCTGATGCCAGTGCAGCGTTTGGAGAGGAAGAGCCAGGTCACAGTGCGGGCAGGAGCCGATCTGGGTCGGGTCAATGGCGTCAGTACGAGGACGGGCCCCCAGCCTGGAGAACTCAGTGTCGTCTTTCTGTCCAGTGGCCTCAGAGCACTTCAACTGGTTAGTGGAAGTCAGAGTTGGGGTTAATCAACTTTTTAAAATTAAAATTACATCTTCAATTATTCATGTGCAGTTGCAACTCAATTACTATTACCGTGACCAGCATTTTTTTTAAATTACAATATTTCTTTTCCCCCTGAAAGTCAATTACAATTACGTTCTCAATTACTAAAGTTCAATTACAATGAATCACAATCACTTTCCTCTTGTGTTAGCTTTCTGTTAGCATCTCCTATGATACAGTAACGGGTTGGTTTTGTCCCATGTCGTAAATCAGCTGTAAAATACACAAAAAAAATGATCTATCATCCAATTTGTTTTTAATCTCTTTGTTTCCTCGTTAGGCTTTTTATTAATGACAATACTGGTATTAATAATTTCGGTGTGGGTGTCAGCATACCCCTCGATTTAAATTTCTTTTAAATGGTAAAATGATCCTAAAGAGAAATGTGAGGTAGTTGGTAAACTTGATCTGAAACATATTTGAATAATTATTAACTACAAATGTGTAAGAAAAAAAACTTTAACATGGTTCCACAGGTTTGTGTTTCATTCAATTGTAAAATACAGTTTTTATAGAATTTCCATAACAATTACAATTACAAAGTATCTAAACTCAAATACAATTCAATTGCCATTAAAACCCTCAAATATTTGTCCCCTTACAACTAGTATTATAATTTCATCATAATTGTAATGAATTGCTAATTACGAGATTACAATTATCATTGACCCTGACCCTGGTGGCAAAGTATTGCACACAACAACACAACATGTTGTGACCACTTTTTATAAATGATGTCCTGGATAAAATATGGTTCTATATGACAATGTAGCTCCAAGATTAGCCACACGGTGTGAAGATAAAGAGAACAATTCACCTCATGCTCGTATATTTCCTCAGGTGGAAACAATTTCCGGCAAAACATACAAGTCACTGGTTTTTCTGTAGAAAGAAGGAAAACATCAGTTTAAAAAGAAAGGAACAAAAGTTATTCATTGATTCTGGCTTTTCCTTACGGACACTGTGCTTCTTCCTGACAATCGAAGGAATCTTGGAAGTGTTTTTGGAGTCAGAGCAGGTGGAGTCGTGCTGGGGCTGGTCACACAGTTTGACGTAGCGACCACAGTCCAAGCAGCGCTCAGTGCGGCTCCCACAGGCTAAACAATGCTCATCCAGCTGCTTCCAAGGTAGCTCCAGCTCACAGAAGCTACAGCTCTGCAGACGCTCCACACACTCGTTCTCCTGACACACACAGAGTCAGGCTTAGCCAATAGTCAGGCTTAGCCAGTAGTCAGGCTTAGCCAATAGTCAGGCTTAGCCAGTAGTCAGGCTTAGCCAACGGTCAGGCTTAGCCAATAGTCAGGCTTAGTCAACGGTCAGGCTTAGCCAGTAGTCAGGCTTAGCCAAAAGTCAGGCTTAGCCAGTAGTCAGGCTTAGCCAACGGTCAGGCTTAGCCAGTAGTCAGGCTTAGCCAATAGTCAGGCTTAGCCAATAGTCAGGCTTAGCCAATAGTCAGGCTTAGCCAATAGTCAGGCTTAGCCAGTAGTCAGGCTTAGCCAAAAGTCAGGCTTAGCCAGTAGTCAGGCTTAGCCAACGGTCAGGCTTAGCCAGTAGTCAGGCTTAGCCAATAGTCAGGCTTAGCCAACAGTCAGGCTTAGCCAGTAGTCAGGCTTAGCCAGTAGTCAGGCTTAGCCAATAGTCAGGCTTAGCCAACAGTCAGGCTTAGCCAGTAGTCAGGCTTAGCCAGTAGTCAGGCTTAGCCAGTAGTCAGGCTTAGCCAACAGTCAGGCTTAGCCAGTAGTCAGGCTTAGCCAATAGTCAGGCTTAGCCAGTAGTCAGGCTTAGCCAGTAGTCAGGCTTAGCCAACGGTCAGGCTTAGCCAGTAGTCAGGCTTAGCCAGCGGTCAGGCTTAGCCAGTAGTCAGGCTTAGCCAAAAGTCAGGCTTAGCCAGTAGTCAGGCTTAGCCAATAGTCATGCTTAGCCAGTAGTCAGGCTTAGCCAATAGTCAGGCTTAGCCAACAGTCAGGCTTAGCCAGTAGTCAGGCTTAGCCAGTAGTCAGGCTTAGCCAATAGTCAGGCTTAGCCAACAGTCAGGCTTAGCCAGTAGTCAGGCTTAGCC
Source organism: Gouania willdenowi (assembly GCF_900634775.1). Taxonomy (NCBI): domain Eukaryota; kingdom Metazoa; phylum Chordata; class Actinopteri; order Blenniiformes; family Gobiesocidae; genus Gouania; species Gouania willdenowi. Next base: position 39,653,229 of record NC_041056.1, on the reverse strand, counting down.
AGTAGTCAGGCTTAGCCAACAGTCAGGCTTAGCCAGTAGTCAGGCTTAGCCAGTAGTCAGGCTTAGCCAACAGTCAGGCTTAGCCAGTAGTCAGGCTTAGCCAATAGTCAGGCTTAGCCAGTAGTCAGGCTTAGCCAACAGTCAGGCTTAGCCAATAGTCAGGCTTAGCCAACGGTCAGGCTTAGCCAATAGTCAGGCTTAGCCAGCGGTCAGGCTTAGCCAGTAGTCAGGCTTAGCCAAAAGTCAGGCTTAGCCAGTAGTCAGGCTTAGCCAACGGTCAGGCTTAGCCAGTAGTCAGGCTTAGCCAATAGTCAGGCTTAGCCAGTAGTCAGGCTTAGCCAGTAGTCAGGCTTAGCCAACGGTCAGGCTTAGCCAATAGTCAGGCTTAGCCAGCGGTCAGGCTTAGCCAGTAGTCAGGCTTAGCCAAAAGTCAGGCTTAGCCAGTAGTCAGGCTTAGCCAATAGTCATGCTTAGCCAGTAGTCAGGCTTAGCCAATAGTCAGGCTTAGCCAACAGTCAGGCTTAGCCAGTAGTCAGGCTTAGCCAGTAGTCAGGCTTAGCCAATAGTCAGGCTTAGCCAACAGTCAGGCTTAGCCAGTAGTCAGGCTTAGCCAGTAGTCAGGCTTAGCCAACAGTCAGGCTTAGCCAGTAGTCAGGCTTAGCCAATAGTCAGGCTTAGCCAGTAGTCAGGTTTAGCCAGTAGTCAGGCTTAGCCAACGGTCAGGCTTAGCCAATAGTCAGGCTTAGCCAGCGGTCAGGCTTAGCCAGTAGTCAGGCTTAGCCAATAGTCAGGCTTAGCCAGTAGTCAGGCTTAGCCAGTAGTCAGGCTTAGCCAACGGTCAGGCTTAGCCAATAGTCAGGCTTAGCCAGCGGTCAGGCTTAGCCAGTAGTCAGGCTTAGCCAAAAGTCAGGCTTAGCCAGTAGTCAGGCTTAGCCAGTAGTCAGGCTTAGCCAACAGTCAGGCTTAGCCAGTAGTCAGGCTTAGCCAATAGTCAGGCTTAGCCAGTAGTCAGGCTTAGCCAGTAGTCAGGCTTAGCCAACGGTCAGGCTTAGCCAATAGTCAGGCTTAGCCAGCGGTCAGGCTTAGCCAGTAGTCAGGCTTAGCCAAAAGTCAGGCTTAGCCAGTAGTCAGGCTTAGCCAACGGTCAGGCTTAGCCAGTAGTCAGGCTTAGCCAATAGTCAGGCTTAGCCAACAGTCAGGCTTAGCCAGTAGTCAGGCTTAGCCAGTAGTCAGGCTTAGCCAATAGTCAGGCTTAGCCAACAGTCAGGCTTAGCCAGTAGTCAGGCTTAGCCAGTAGTCAGGCTTAGCCAGTAGTCGGGCTTAGCCAGTAGTCAAACTAAAACAATCAAAGCTTTCCAAACAATAAATAACTAAAAGTTTGATTGTAAATTGTAAGGTTATAACAATTCATCCTTTAGATCGATGAATTAATTGATATTCCTGATCTAATTACAATGGTCAGTGATCAACAAGTTGTCCTTCCTGATGACACACGTGGATCTAAAATGTAATCAATCGATTGTAATTTTTGTAAGAATAGCTTTTAATAATAAAGACATTATTGTCTTTGATGTCACGCATCATACATTTGACATTAAATACTGTCTACTTATTTTTATATGTCGTGTGTGTGTGTGTGTGTGTGTGTGTGTGTGTGTGTGTGTGTGTGTGTGTGTGTGTGTGTGTGTTTGTGTGTGTGTGTGGCTCAGACTGCAGGAGTGTTTGTAAATAAAGTAGAATTATTAATTTAGTTAAATGTTTTTCCTCGTATAGAGCTATGACACTGGATCTGTTGTTACTACTTAAAATAGTGAGTACCAATAGGCAGTGCCTGTAGAATTGGCTGCAAGTATTTAAATGGTTTTGTCTAATAACAATTGTCATGAATAAATATGACACGTTTTGCAGGACGTAAGTTGAAGCAATGATTACTGATGTTATATCATTTTCAGCTTGTCTGCGTTTACAGCAGGTCAACATGAATAATTCTGTTTGTTTTTTCTACTACACAATCTCGATCAATGGTTCCCAAACAGGGGCTCGTGTACCTACACGAGCACATTATTTAAAAATAATCAGGAAACGTTCCTAGTTCCTTTTCACGATATTTTTGGACAAATTCACCACAAACTAACATAATACTATTGCTCAATAAAATACAATATGTTCTTGTAATTTATTGAAAAAAAAATAGTTTTTGTTGTAAAGGCCATTTAATCACACTTCTGACAACAGGAGACAATAATTAGCAACATTTTATAAAGGATCACATAAAAGTTGCATGGTATTTTAATAATTATAAAAAAAAAATCCACTCATTGTTTTAAATTTGTAGATTAAGCCTGAGGGAACCAATGTTTTGAACCATAGTGACACAGATGGAGTTTAGGAGAACCCACTGTTCTACAAATGAATAAGCATAAAAAAATTACTTATCAATAATTATCATAATAAATTATGATATAAAGGGGTACACAAGACAAAAAAGATTGGGAACCACTGCAATTAGGTGTTGGAAATAAAACTGTATTGACCAAAAATTACTTTTACATTATCTGTATAAAGTGTATATTGGCCAAAAATCCAAATCGTGCATTCCTAATATGAGGAGAATGACAGGATTGCTTATTAATTATAACTTGTAATTAATAATATATAAATCGGTCATGAGATATTAAGGTAATAGTGTTGAATAAGACAGGGGTTCTCAACCTTGGGGTCAGGAGCCTATTATGGGTTGCAAGACACTGAGCGAGGGAGTAGTCAGATGCCTTCAAAAAATTAATGTTTTTTTTGTTTTGTTTTTTAACAATTTGAGCCTATTTTTGCTTATTTTTATAATGAAGACAGCTTTACATCAAACTAGTAGTTTATGTTAAAAAAACAGACTCATTGAGCCCCGCCCCCTGCTGCTCCTGCAGCCTTTGGCAGATTGCCAGTATGCACCGCAACCGAGCAAAAAGAGCCAATCAGAGTCAGGATTGTGTTTGATGGACTGTCTGACAGTTGTTGCTCACAGTCCCCGCCCCTTTCCGGGGCTTGAGCGCCGTCTTTTTCACAGTGTATGGTCTGCTTGAAAGGTAATTCTGTAGTGCATGTGTTGTTTGTGTGCGCACAGCAGCCTCCGTGTGGACTGCTGTAAGTGACACTGTGTTGTTGCAGCTGAGCTGTGTGCATATTGAGAGAGAAGTGATGCAATAACATGCTTTTACCAGAGCATGTTATATCACTGTGATGTTGCTGTCGGACTAACGTTAGCTTGCTAGCTCCTCTGAGGGAGGGACTTTGGAAAGTTTGGAGGCAGGGCAAGAGAGCAGCGGGGAGAGAGGGACATGAGAGTTGCGGACTCCACCTTTAAAACAAATCATAGCCAGGCACTCACCTCATGATCCTCTAGATGGCAGCGTTCCATCTTCTGGCTACATTGAGAGCACCTCACCTTCAGAATACAAGAATAAATTGGACATTCATTCAACGGTGTGTGTGTGTGTGTGTGTGTGTGTGTGTGTGTGTGTGTGTGTGTGTGTGTGTGTGTGTGTGTGTGTGTGTGTGTGTGTGTGTGTGTGTGTGTGTGTGTGTGTGTGTGTGTGCGTGCGTGCGTGCGTGTGTGTGTTGTACTTGTGTGTGCTGCTCCTCTCTGTGTTGTTCCACTTGTTCACTGGGAACTGTTTCACCACAGTCAGGACACAGAGATAAGAAACGACTGCAGTGCATCTCATGTAGAGCAAAGTTCTCCTCAGCAACGTCCTTGTGACTTTAGAACAGAAACACAGGAAGGTTGGTGTGTTACATTACAACAGATCAAAACCTCTTTGTATTGTTGATGCACTAATACCAGAGTGGATTATTTTTCTATGGTAAGACTCATCTTTACAGTATTCATTAATTTTCACTTCAAACTGTAGTCGTTTTAAAATTAATGATTTTCTTTGGCCTAATTTTTGTGATTAAGCATAAACTCAAGATTGATGATGAGTATAATGTAATCTACAGTGATTCAATAAGTATTTCGACCTATCAAAGAACAGACACGTTATATAATCTATCCGTCTAGTTCTACATCCATGGATTACGTTTATGTTCCCATTACACTGAGGCTGTTAAATATTTAATCATTAATTTTCAGCATCTACGTTCCTTATTTTTAATGGTGTTGAGCAGGCTTGTGGTCAAATACATTTCTCAATTACAGCTACATTTTCAATTATCAGCATGCAGTTACAATTACAGTGAACAACAGGTTTTTCTAATTATATTTAAATTACAATTATATTTATTTTCCGACTGTTAATTGCAATTTTGTTCTTAATTACAAAAGTTCAATGTGCCATAAGGCAGTAAAGGTTACAGATGTAGCTTACCTTCATCACTATGACTGTTGCAAATAATAAATACTATTACTGTGGGTGTCATGAAAAGCTCTTTACAAGTTTTTATAATTGTCATTTAATGGCACAGCAAAACAATGTATTTGTTTTAAATGTCAGGAAGAAAACATGCAAAACTTAGTTGTGAATTTTGTGTTGTTTGATAAAATCTGCCAGTGTTTGTTGAACTATTTAGAAGCTGAAAAAAGACTATGACTCTTAAATAATTTAAAAGCTTTAAGTTAGAACGTGGACTATTAAAGTGTCTAAGTTATACAAAAACAAGGATTTTTACTGCTTTCACGCAATAAAACTTCTAAAAGAAATTCTTAGGCTGTGTATTGACATCTTTAGCCTCCTCACATGTCTGTTGAATCAGTTTTGTGGTTGCTATCACGATTTATACTAATTAGTGCTAGGATTAATTAATTCTAGAATAAAATGAAACAGCACGGAATCTTACTCATTTCATGAGTTCTCGGTATACCCATAACACTAGAAACGGGAGAACCAGAAGAGACGTTGTTCCTGTGTTTCAAAAACACCTGATGGAAAACAAAAGCCCAGTTGTGTGCAAATTGTGCAAAAAACAGTTTGCCGATCACGGGAGCTCTTCTAGCCTATATGCTAGCACCTCAATGCTAAACATGTAGCAGCTACCACCTCAATGCTAAACATGTAGCAGCTACCACCTCAATGCTAAACATGTAGCAGCTACCACCTCAATGCTAAACATGTAGCAGCTACCACCTCAACGCTAAACGTTGAGGTGGCAGTGGTTTACACCGTAGGGACATGGGTTGGGAACTGGAGGGTCGCCGGTTCGTACGGACCAAAAGAACAGAAGTTGTTCTGGTAGCTGGAGAGGTGACAGGACACTTCTCAAGCACTGCCGAGGTGCCCTTGAGCAAGGCACCGACCCCAAACACTGCTCCCTTCATTGTAAAGCGACTTTGAGTACCCAGAAAAGCGCTATATAAAATTGATGTATAATAATAATAATAATAATAATAAACATGTAGCAGCTAGCACCTCAATGCTAAACATGTAGCAGCTAGCACAGACACTTGGACAGTGCTAACTGTGAGCAGACAGTGTCTCCAATCCACACTGACACTCTCAGACAGGGTTCAGAACCAAAATGAATAAATCCATAAGTGACAAATGAACAAAGTCAGTGATAAATAATTGTAGTGACAGTCGACCACTCTGTGGTAGAGGATGTGGGCGGGGCTAGAAGCCCTGCTACAGATAGCATCGTCTGACCCAACTTATCATCTGCTATGTAGAAAAACTATTCTAAACTAAATTCATCATTTTCATCAGTTGCTCTGTTCATTTCATGCCACAGATATTCTAACTATTTTTGCAATGTTAAGTTTCCACTTCTCTGATTCTCTGAAATTTTTTTTTTTTTTTTTTTTTTTATTATTTTTGATACAAAAACACATTTGTTTTAGAAAGTTAACAAAAAGTCCTGAAAAGCATGAACATAGTTTATTTAAATTAAACTTTCTGCTTTGTGAACAATGCAATCATAATATTCTTTATTTGTATTGCACATTATAATAGCACTCAGTGATGAAAATAATAAACACTATTTTGTTGTTTAAGCTCATTTATTGTTTTCATTTACCAAAATCCAATTAAATTATAAAAATGCTGCTTCTCGTGTCAAATATTGTTTGGAGATTAATTGCGATTCATTAATTACAAAGTCTCTAGTTAATTAGATACATTTTTTAATCAAGTCCCACCACTAATATGTATTCAAAAAGGACAAGATTACTGAATTTTATTAGCTGTATTTGTGTCTAATATGGAAGTGTAAACAAAGGAAAGCACCTAAAATGTCACGTGATGTTTGATTCCTGTCATCATGTCACGTGTTACCTGAACAGGAAAATATTTATTGGTAAAGAGAAAGTGAGATATTTTCAAAGCAAGATATTTTCAGTCGGTTTAACTTAAAAACCTGCTGCTGGTAAAATGACGAATGACTGATTTTAACCCAGTTACAGTTCACAAACCTATAATCAGTGACTGTACTTATGAAACGTTATTCTTTTAGAGCTTAGTTCTTGTTTTTTAAAGGATATCAGACACTCTATTTAATACAAGCATTGTTTTGTTTTGTTATTATTTTATTATTCCCGTTGAATAGCTATAATAAGAGCCGTCTAAACATCTTATTCTGATCTGGATTAAATGTTATTTACATTCACAGATATGATCTGACATATTAATGTAATGTCTCACCACCAGCTACAGGTGTGTACTGTCCCGTTTTTCTCCATGATTCTTCTGTAAATCTTTCCACTGGGAGCAAAGATCCGAACGTCTCACTGTGTTTAGTTTCAATAAAAGTGAAAGTGAAAACGTGCTTCACCACGTGTAGTTTCACAAACCAACCACTGCGAGGCGCTGCTGCGCGTTCTGCTTAGAGCTGTTTAAACTAGAGAGAGTTTGAAATGATTGATATATTGATATATTTTAGATACCATTGAAAGAGCTCTGGGACAGACTAGGAAAAAATGAGTCTGACAGGTGACTATCAATGATCGGTAAGTGACAGCACAACGAGTCAGAGGAGGATTAGCATTAGCAGCATGATGCTGTTGCTTTGTCCAGGAAATCCATTGCAAATACATGAAATTAACACTATATATACATGAATACATAATATTTACAAATTCAGAATAACTTCACTGTCTACCTTTTGTTTTGCAAAGGGCAGAAATATATCTTTAACTTGCAGAAATCTGAAAAAAGGGCTCATTAAAAAACACACCACACCCAGACAGGACACATTGAAAACATATGTATTATGTTTATACATATATGAAAATAGATTTTTACGCTGAACTTAAGCACCAAGATTAATTCATTAACTAAATGTCACAAAGTCAGAAACATGAAATACTTTCATACATGGTGTGTGTGTAGTTTCCATAATGGTTTGCAGAAAAAGAGTGAAATTGTAAGACTTTCCAACCAAACCAGAGAGGAGAAAGAAATGGTTTTAGCCAAAGTTGAATGTGTACTTTTAATCTTGACCATTGAGTAAAACCTAAATTTTAGTCATAGAAATAAATATTCTTTTTTTACCTTTTATGTTTACTCCTGGTATTAATAAACTTTTATTCCATCGTTTGAAAGCACTGTCTCTGCCTTTTTTTTTTTTACAAACTTATGTGTGTCCTTTGATATTATTATTGCCTTAGTTATTTTAGCATTAGTTATTTTAAGTTCAGTCCCTCCTTGGTCACATTTATATCTGTCCTATATCTATCCTTTAGCTTTACTTTTTATTATTATTAAATAAAATAAACATGAATGTGTTCATAAACAGCAGAAATCCCCTGTTTACTTCAAGCTGTTGGTTTGCTACTAGCGTGGTGTTGGTTTGGAAGAATAAAAGTAACTAAATACACTAGGGGAACTGAAGCATCAACCACGCAGGCGCAGGAGCGTCGAAGCGTGACGTCACGTCCGCAGGACTGCACTGATATTCTGCTCTATGCTCCCTTAAAATAACTTCAATAATCTCTAGAATTCATCATTTTCTGATCCCAAATTCCTCTAAAATACAATTAAAGGATGACATTAAAGGCCGGTTAGCTCAGTTGGTTAGAGCGTGGTGCTAATAACGCCAAGGTCGCGGGTTCGATCCCCGTACGGGCCACTAACTTTTAAAGCACGAGATGAGTGTTTCTAAATGGAGGTTGGTGGCACTGGTCGTTATGTCTTATTCTCACAGGAGAACTTGTCTGATGCGTTTGGTGTGAACGCGCCGAAAACAGCAGATGTACATTCACAGTATATGGTGGAAGCGTCAGAGGTCCCACTGCGCTCTCCGCTTCTCCTGTGCAGCGCAATTTGAAGCTTTTCGCGCAGCGGACACTTTTGCCATCAATCCAGTGCCTCCCAACTTGGCCGACGCTGGAGTTAGGATTCTTGAACTTTTGGGGCCTATTGCGGCGCGTCGACCAATCAGGAGCGTTCTCCAACCGTGACGTATTCAGAATAATGAGAAGAGGAAAAAACCCTAACCGGAGACAAATGGACAGGCGCTTTTCTGATGGAATAGAACACCTGTAGTTGGTGTCCTGGTAGGAGATGCGAGTGCCGTCAAACTGGGCACGAGAGAGATGGAAGTAGCGCTGAAAGCGACTTTCGTCCGAGCTCAGCTCTGGTGAATCCAGAAACGGTGGCGAGGCGCAAATAAAACCAAGCCACTCTCTGGATAATGTAGAGCCGATGAACGGGGGTAGGAGGCGGCGTGTTCAGCAAGGAACTCCAAACTTTATTCTCATTCACTCACACTTCTCTATAGCCCTCTAACATCACAGTGCACACACTGAGTCACACCAAAATACATTCAACACAATGTTCCCACCATATCACAGTCACTGGGTGAGTTATGAACGTAACTCATCGCCACAATATCATCCATTGTATGAACACTACCAGTAACAGAGAAGCCCCTCCTGTTGACGCGCGTCCCGAGCATCTTCGACGTTGGTGACAAGCGTGCGTATTCAATGAGCACAAGGCGCATGTTGTGAACGTACTGTGAGAGTGACATCACTCTGGGGAGACTCAAAGCATGCAGGGAAACGTATACAGGTACATCTCAAAAAATTACAATATCATGAAAAAGTTTACTATTTTTTGTCACTCATTTCAGAAAGTCAAAACCATATATGATATAGGCTCATGACACAAAGAGTGAAATATTTCAAGCCTTTATTTCCTGAAATTTAGATGATTATGGCTTACAGATAGTGAAAACCCAAAATTCAGTGTGTCGGAAAATTAGAATATTACATAAGATCAATAATAAAGGAGATTTTAAACAAAAATGTAAGGATTCTGAAAAGTATGTTCATTTTTATGCTGTCAATACTTGATTAAAAAAAAAAAACATACTTTTGTATGAAGGCTGTGTTCTATTGATGTGAATATCAGATGCTCTGATTGTGCACTTTGTGCTGAGTGTGCAGGTTTCCACAAGAAACACACTCCACATGTGACTGCTGTCATCCTCATCCTCACTGTGTAACATTTGAATAAATACAAACCATGCTTGTCATTCTTTTGTGTTTGGATAAGAGAGCTTTATGTAGCGGTCAGTAGGGGGCTCTCTTTTCTCAATTAACTAGGTAAGACCACTTCCTGCCTACTGGAACCTGCTGCTGGCTGGTGACAGGTGTGTTTTTAATTGCTCCCTTTGTTTTTTAGCATTTTAACCTGCTGTTTAACACATCCTTCTGGTTTTAGAGCTATTTCCCCCCATTGTTTTGAGCAATTTGAAGGTAGGACAGGTGTTTTAATATTCAGTTTATACTTTGTGTATTTGGGTTTTAACATTTATCTTTTAATTTCAGATTTTATCCTGCTACTGTTTGTTTAGAGTTTGTTTTTTAGGGTTTCTTTCTAGTTAAATCTGAGTGTATTTGATATATTTTTGTAAATTGTGGAAACCCTATTTTAGCTCTGCACCAGTAAAGTTATACAGTCTCTGGGTCTTTTAGGTCTTAGAGTTGTTTCCCTTGGGTGTGCTTGGGAGGGGGGAGTTGGCCCTTATTTCTGTTTTGCACTTAAGGCTTTTATTATTTAACGTGTGTTTGTGGGTAGAACTTTTTGGTTTGTTTGTGGTGGAGCTACTTCCTCTCAGCCGTCCTTGCTTAGTTATGTTTTAATCTTGTTTTATTTTTTCAGATTCTGTTTGGTCCTGGCTCAGGGGCTGTATGGTTTTATATGAATGTGTACTTTTAATCTTGACCATTGAGTAAAACCTAAATTTTAGTCATAGAAATAAATATTCTTTTTTTTACCTTTTATGCTTACTCCTGGTCTTAATAAACTTTTATTCCATCGTTTGAAAGCAATGTTTCTGCCTGTTTTTTTTTTACAAACTTATATGTGTCCTTGGATATTATTATTGCCTTAGTTATTTTAGCATTAGTTATTTTAAGTTCAGTCCCTCCTTGGTCACATTTATATCTGTCCTATATCTGTCCTTTAGCTTTACTTTTTATTATTAATAAATAAAATAAACATGAATGTGTTCATAAACAGCAGAAATCCCCTGTTTGCTTCAAGCTGTTGGTTTGCTACTAGCGTGGTGTTGGTTTGGAAGAATAAAAGTAACTAAATACACTAGAGGAACTGAAGCATCAACCACGCAGGCGCAGGAGGGTCGAAGCGTGACGTCACGTCCGCAGGACTGCACTGATATCCTGCTCTATGCTCCCTTAAAATAACTTCAATAATCTCTAGAATTCATCATTTTCTGATCCCAAATTCCTCCAAAATACGATTACTCGATGATATTTAAGGCCGGTTAGCTCAGTTGGTTAGAGCGTGGTGCTAATAACGCCAAGGTCGCGGGTTCGATCCCCGTACGGGCCACTAACTTTTAAAGCACGAGATGAGTGTTTCTAAATGGAGGTTGGTGGCACTGGTCGTTATGTCTTATTCTCACAGGAGAACTTGTCTGATGCGTTTGGTGTGAACGCGCTGAAAACAGCAGATGTACATTCACAGTATATGGTGGAAGCGTCAGAGGTCCCACTACGCTCTCCGCTTCTCCTGTGCAGCGCAATTTGAAGCTTTTCGCGCGGCGGACACTTTTGCCATCAATCCAGTGCCTCCCAACTTGGCCGACGCTGGAGTTAGGATTCTTGAACTTTTGGGGCCTATTGCGGCGCGTCGACCAATCAGGAGCGTTCTCCAACCGTGACGTATTCAGAATAATGAGAAGAGGAAAAAATCCTAACCGGAGACAAATGGACAGGCGCTTTTCTGATGGAATAGAACACCTGTAGTTGGTGTCCTGGTAGGAGATGCGAGTGCCGATGCGGGTCAGCAGGTCGTCAAACTGGGCACGGGAGAGACGGAAGTAGCGCTGAAAGCGACTTTCGTCCGAGCTCAGCTCTGGTGAATCCAGAAACGGTGGCGAGGCGCAAATAAAACCAAGCCACTCTCTGGATAATGTAGAGCCGATGAACGGGGGTAGGAGGCGGCGTGTTCAGCAAGGAACTCCAAACTTTATTCTCATTCACTCACACTTCTCTATAGCCCTCTAACATCACAGTGCACACACTGAGTCACACCAAAATACATTCAACACAATGTTCCCACCATATCACAGTCACTGGGTGAGTTATGAACGTAACTCATTGCCACAATATCATCCATTGTATGAACACTACCGGTAACAGAGAAGCCCCTCCTGTTGACGCGCGTCCCGAGCATCTTCGACGTTGGTGACAAGCGTGCGTATTCAATGAGCACAAGGCGCATGTTGTGAACGTACCGTGAGAGTGACATCACTCTGGGGAGACTCAAAGCATGCAGGGAAACGTATACAGGTACATCTAAAAAAATTACAATATCATGAAAAAGTTTACTATTTTTTGTCACTCATTTCAGAAAGTCAAAACCATATATGATATAGGCTCATGACACAAAGAGCGAAACATTTCAAGCCTTTATTTCCTGAAATTTTGATGATTATGGCTTACAGATAGTGAAAACCCAAAATTCAGTGTGTCGGAAAATTAGAATATTACATAAGATCAATAATAAAGGAGATTTTAAACAAAAATGTAAGGATTCTGAAAAGTATGTTCATTTTTATGCTGTCAATACTTGATTAAAAAAAAAAAACATACTTTTGTATGAAGGCTGTGTTCTATTGATGTGAATATCAGATGCTCTGATTGTGCACTTTGTGCTGAGTGTGCAGGTTTCCACAAGAAACACACTCCACATGTGACTGCTGTCATCCTCATCCTCACTGTGTAACATTTGAATAAATACAAACCATGCTTGTCATTCTTTTGTGTTTGGATAAGAGAGCTTTATGTAGCGGTCAGTAGGGGGCTCTCTTTTCTCAATTAACTAGGTAAGACCACTTCCTGCCTACTGGAACCTGCTGCTGGCTGGTGACAGGTGTGTTTTTAATTGCTCCCTTTGTTTTTTAGCATTTTAACCTGCTTTTTAACACATCCTTCTGGTTTTAGAGCTATTTCCCCCCATTGTTTTGAGCAATTTGAAGGTAGGACAGGTGTTTTAATATTCAGTTTATACTTTGTGTATTTGGGTTTTAACATTTATCTTTTAATTTCATATTTTATCCTGCTACTGTTTTGTTTAGAGTTTGTTTTTTAGGGTTTCTTTCTAGTTAAATCTGAGTGTATTTGATATATTTTTGTAAATTGTGGAAACCCTATTTTAGCTCTGCACCAGTAAAGTTATACAGTCTCTGGGTCTTTTAGGTCTTAGAGTTGTTTCCCTTGGGTGTGCTTGGGAGGGGGGAGTTGGCCCTTATTTCTGTTTTGCACTTAAGGCTTTTATTATTTAACGTGTGTTTGTGGGTAGAACTTTTTGGTTTGTTTGTGGTGGGGCTACTTCCTCTCAGCCGTCCTTGCTTAGTTATGTTTTAATCTTGTTTTATTTTTTCAGATTCTGTTTGGTCCTGGCTCAGGGGCTGTATGGTTTTATATGAATGTGTACTTTTAATCTTGACCATTGAGTAAAACCTAAATTTTAGTCATAGAAATAAATATTCTTTTTTTACCTTTTATGTTTACTCCTGGTCTTAATAAACTTTTATTCCATCGTTTGAAAGCAATGTTTCTGCCTATTTTTTTTTTACAAACTTATATGTGTCCTTGGATATTATTATTGCCTTAGTTATTTTAGCATTAGTTATTTTAAGTTCAGTCCCTCCTTGGTCACATTTATATCTGTCCTATATCTATCCTTTAGCTTTACTTTTTATTATTAATAAATAAAATAAACATGAATGTGTTCATAAACAGCAGAAATCCCCTGTTTACTTCAAGCTGTTGGTTTGCTACTAGCGTGGTGTTGGTTTGGAAGAATAAAAGTAACTAAATACACTAGGGGAACTGAAGCATCAACCACGCAGGCGCAGGAGCGTCGAAGCGTGACGTCACGTCCGCAGGACCGCACTGATATCCTGCTCTATGCTCCCTTAAAATAACTTTAATAATCTGTAGAATTCATCTTTTTCTGATCCCAAATTCCTCCAAAATACGATTACTCGATGATATTTAAGGCCGGTTAGCTCAGTTGGTTAGAGCGTGGTGCTAATAACGCCAAGGTCGCGGGTTCGATCCCCGTACGGGCCAAACTGAATTTTGATCCACTAGATGCCGGTGTCATGTACCGAGTTCACGTCGTACTGAAATTGTATATGCTTATATATGTGCATGCGCACTACCGGAAAATGAATTTTTTGCTAATTGTAATTCATTTTTGTTTATTTTTATGTTTTCAAAGTGAATGAACACGTGTTTATTTGTTTATTGGATTATAGATCCCAATATAGATCAAAATCAGAAGTATTTTATTTATTGCAGGAGGAAATTACTTGTGAAATATTACTCACAAAAGTATTACAAATAAAAAGAATAAACTCTAAACTAAAAAAATGTACAACATATATTAAAATAAGATAAACGATAATAACAATACAAATATACAAATAAAATACAGATACAGTATACAACAATCAAAGGTGTGAGGTTGCAGTGATGCATTATACAGTTTCATCGCTACAGGCAGGAATGATTTCCTGTGGCGTTCTGTTGAGCACTGTAGTTGGATCAACCTTGTGCTGAAGGTGATCCTGTGGTTGACCAGCACATCACAGAGTGGGTGGGACTCATTGACCAAGATGGCCTTCACCTTGAACAGGCTCCTCCTCTCTGTCACCACTGTCAGAGAGTCCAGTTTCTTCCCCACAACGTCACAGGCCTTGCGGATGAGTCTGTTGGCGTCTCCGACCCTCCGTCTGCTCTCCCAGTAAACAACAGCATAGAGGATCGCACTCGCCACCACAGACTAGAACATCCTCAGCAATTTTCTGCCCATGTTGAAGGACCTCAGCCGTCTCAGAAAATAGAGGTGGCTTTGGCCCTTCCTGTAGAGGGAGTCAGTGTTCTTCACCCAGTCCAATTTATTGTCATACACCACTTCCGGGTATTTGTACTCCTCCATAATGTCCACACTGACCCCCTGGATGGAGACAGGGCTGACAGGTCTCTTGGTTCTCCTCAGGTCACAGGTCTTTGTCACATTGGCCATGGTTTCATGATGTTTTTTAATTCGGACTTATTTATTCCGAATTAAATCATTCTGAGTTAAAGTGCTCTGCTTCGTGTTTACATGGAAAACAGGTTTATTCCGCTTTAGGTCTGGGGGTTGGGAAGGCTCTGATTGGACAGGGGGAGAACGTGATGTATCACGTCTATCAGGAAAAAGACACAACAAACCATTTATTGAGAACTGTTTTCACCTTTATTTTGAATGTAGTTTTGAGGCAGCAGCTCGACAATAACACACGATTTCAGTTTGGACCATGGAGCGGAAGGAGATACGACCTAATCACCGGTAAAAAAAAAAAGCCCAGTAAAAGTCTGGAAAACAATCACCAGGAATACATATTAGTTCCCTGGTAAAGATAGATATGTCGTCACCCGCCGGTCAACGCCACAAAATGATCCGAATGAACTTAAAGTGGAATTAGGCAAGTGAAGAGTTTACAAGAAAGAGGAATTTTCTAATTCAGAATTAAAAATGGAATAAACCAGCCACCTAATTCGGAAATAACTTTAATTAGGAATTAACTTTAATTTAGAATTAAATTAGCATTAGGTATTATGTGTTTACAAGGTCAGGTTAAAGAGGAATTAACTTTTATTCCGCTTTAAAGAGGAATTAAAGCTCCCATGTAAATGTGGCCATTGAGCTGTAAATGCTTCAGCTCACTCCATGTGACAAAGCTGTCCACAGCAGCCCTGTACTCCACTTCATCCCCCTCCCTGATACATCCAACCCTGCAGAGTCATCTGAGAACTTCTGGAGATCACAGGTCTCAGTGTAGTAGTTGAAGTACGTGGTGTAGGTGGTGAAGAGAAAGGGGGAGAGGACAGTCCCTTGAGGGGCCCCAGTGTTGCTGACCACTTTGTCAGACACACAGTGTCTCAGGCGTACATACTATGGTCTGCCAGTTAAGCAGAGCTGCCAAACCTCACACTTTGAGTGTGACAGTCACGCAATTTGACGCATTCTCACACCACACGCCACAC
Organism: Gouania willdenowi; assembly: GCF_900634775.1. NCBI lineage: Eukaryota > Metazoa > Chordata > Actinopteri > Blenniiformes > Gobiesocidae > Gouania > Gouania willdenowi. The sequence continues at coordinate 39,637,733 of NC_041056.1, read as the reverse complement.
TTGACATTTCTCACACTTATATTTCCCCATTCAATACTCTAGTTTTTTTAATGATAATGAACTTTGGTCCTCACGGCTTGCCGTAGCTCAAGTAACTCTGATTGACTGACCGAGATAACCAATCCATGTCTCCTTGTGCCTAAATCTAAAAAACCACGGCAGGCATCACACAATAATGAACCAATCAGAAGCAACGTAAGGCGGGTCTTGATGAGCAGTCTCTGACACCTCTCACAACACTCACCGACTCTTCGACATGCTTTCAAAAAGTGTTTCAAGTAGACAGACGCAGTCGGAGATGGTATTTAACTACCCAATTTTGTTCGCTTTATATTGCTGTGTGTGTGTTTGTTATAGTGTTAGTTTACTCATCTAAAAAAATAACATTTTGTGTGTGTGTCTCTTTCTCTCTCACTCACTCACGTGTGTATAAGGGCGTGCGATCTGATGATATTAGATCGTTAAAGATTAAAACATGAGATCGTAGAACCGTCTGTAGTTCACATTTTAACATACACAGAACATCCAAAAGTTTTTTTTTCTCTGCCAAATCACACAATTTGCTAGTCAGCATGTTAGCGTTACATTCAATGATTAATTATTAAGCGCTTAAACAAGGCAGAAATGACTTTGACCCATTATTGTTTTTCTTGTAAATCTATTGATAAAAAAAGTAATGGTTTATATCACCTATTGCCATTTTGAGGAAAAATATTAATATATGAATATTGGTCCATATTACCCAGGCCTAATGTAACCAAAGCAGTAATGTTTTATCTTGTAATAGATATGATTGTCTAAACTGTGTGAAATGAGGCGTTCAAACACTGTTTAAAGTAGAATTTTATTAATATGAGTGTGTTACCTCAATAACAAATACAAATCACTAGACTGATATACTGCCTTGTTATGTAGCAAGTGATGCTAATGCTAATGCTACACTACTTTAGTTTAACAAAGTAAAACGACTGTGTGACTAAAATAACATGTCAGCCTTTTTGTTGGATGTTAATTGTACTTGAAACCAGTTTGATAAAGTGCTTACTTACGATTTAAAAAAATATTTGAAAATGACCTTGTTTTTTTTTTTTTAAATAAAAATAAATTAAAAAAAAGAAAAAAAAAGAAAATGACCTTGTCTTAAATGATCTTTTATTCATTTTTTCCCATTCAGGGAAATGATTTTAAGTAGGTGAATTGGTTATTGGTAAATAACTTTAAAATAGTCTGAAAGATTTGAATGAAAAAAAATCGTATTGTGATTTTACAAAGAAAAAATTGTGATGTGATCTTTTTTTTCCCCCCCATATTGCCCACCCGTGTGTGTGTGTGTGTGTGTGTGTGTGTGTGTGTGTGTGTGTGTGTGTGTGTGTGTGTGTGTGTGTGTGTGTGTGTGTGTGTGTGTGTGTGTGTGTGTGTGTGTGTGTGTGTGTGTGTGTGCTAGTCATTAACTTAAATTAATTAAAACTCAAGACATTCATTCAATTAAAAATCACTTAATGTTTTTTACATGATTATCTTTTTAATGACTTCCTTTCTGTTGCAGACAAGGAGAGCTGAGGTAAAGGTAGCACTGCCTTGGGCCACAGTGTTTTAAGTGGGAGCCTCCTGCCTCTGTCATCATCAACATCTGTGACAAACACCTACAACATGAGACATGTCCCCAGATAAATGATGGACAGTTGGTTGAAATGAAATACTGACAAATAAATGTATTGTGTTGCTCCCTCCGAGTTCAATCAAGGCTCAACTTAGTTCGTTTGTATTAAACAGCCATTTATTAACACGTCTTTACATGTCGCATTCCATGCCGTCAGAACTATGAAAATAAAATACAAACTTTAATTAACTAATGAAAAAAACACACACATATTACACATTTCACAAATAAAATACCTCATTGGCCGCATCAACTCCAAGGGAATAACTGAATTCTTCTTAAATGACAACCTTTAATGTCGTTTTATCCACATCTCTCAGACACCTTGTGCTGCTCTGGAGTGCCACAGCTACATATTTCCCCCAGCAACACAACAAAGCGGAACAAAAAATAAGCTCTCCCCCTGAATCTCTCTGTAACATGAATGTGTAAATATGAAATGTACCACTAAACTGAATATGAAAACTACTAACCGCCCTTTATGATAAAAACTCTGACGGCAGCTACATATTGTGTAAAAATTCTTGTTTGTTTTCATTTCTAATTTAGCATTAGGAGGCCATAGTGCAGGGAGAGCTGCTGGAATGGAGGTGAGAACATCTGTCTGAAGGTAGAAATCAACGTTAAAACAGGACAAAGCCATGTTAATAAAGGACACTTTTTTTTTGCAGGAATACACCAGAGGGGTATTCCATAAAGCGGGTTATGTTCAAACTCTGAGTATGTTCAGGCTCAAATGAGGGAAACTCTGAGTATCTCATTCCTAAACATGAGGTATGTTCTCTCTGAGTATGTTACCATGGCAACATTGTCCGTGAACTAAACCTGGTCGCTGGCAGGTTTTATCAAAGAAACCCTGGGTTTCTACCTGGCTCCGCCCACCTGAACACCGTTTCTGAACATTTTAATAAACTTTACTACTTTTCTCTGAAACACATTAGTAACGTCACACACCACAGACGTGTTCACATCATTACTAATGTGTTGCTTTACATTTTGTTTTTTTTTTTTTTTGTGCAAACGGTAGTTTTCTTTCTAACATTGTGGATATAGATCATTATGTTAAAGTCACTGAGAGGTTGATCTACATTAAAACATCTACTGACGTCTTTAGTAAAGTTCACTGAATACAAACCTGTGGATAATATAAAGGAGGAGATGATAATTTAATTAAATCCACTTTTAAGGCTCGAGTGTTGTTTTATATTCTTATACAGTTAAATCTGTAGATCATGCGTCTTTGAAGTTATGATGGCTCAATGAACTGTGACGCTGCGCTTGAAAGTTACGAGTTTCGTGTTAGCGTCCCCCTTCAGTGTTTATTTTATGACATTCTTTAGGACGTTGAGAGGACTCTGGCGACAATATTACATAAAAAATCAATATAATTGATTCTATATCAAGCGGCATTTACTGTCTTTATATCCAGTGTAACAGGAGGGCTCTCTATGCAGACATCCTATGCTGCTGACACGTCTACTCAGACACATTTTATTCATATTATTCACCGCTCGTCATGTCACTGAAGCAATAAAGTGATGAAGTGACCAAAAAGTGTGACTAATTACGGGTGATTTAAGCCACTATAGTCACTGAAGACTGAACACACCTTTAGAACAGGCTCATATTCCTCAAACACCAGCTTATTTCACCCATTAGGGTGAATAAATCACTATTTTCCGTTTGGTTGCCATGGCAGCTCGATTAAATCTCTAATCCATTGATGATGGCTTTTTGTCGCGCGCGTGCACGTAAGTAACCCAAGGTTTACATACTCAGGGTAGATTAACCCACTTCATACCAGCTGTAATGGAATCCGATACCCAGAGTTTCCCATCGCAGGGTATGTTGACCCAGAGTTTATGGATAGACTCAGAGTTTGTTAACCTGCCTTTATGGAACACACCTCAGGTCACCAAAGTCTCACTCTTGTCATTGTCTGAAACTTGGCAGCCCTGAGTTAAGTAATCCACAATCCAGGACACAAGGGAGGAGTCAACCTGCATCTCTGTCAGCTTCTCACCCCGTAGAGCCGAACGGATGTTGTTAAAAGCACTGGAAAAGTAAAAAACATAACTCTCACAGTGCTCGCCGGCTTGTCCAGGTGAGAGTAGACATAGTTGAGCAGGCTTATACAGGTACAGCTAAAAAAGTTAGAATATCATGAAAAAGTTAAATATTTTTTGTCACTCATTTCAGAAAGTTAAAGCCATATATGACATAGGCCAGGGGTCTGCAACCTTTACTGTACAAGGACACATTTGACCTCATCTCACCTGAAGCCGAAAAAAATACCTTCTCAATGAAGACAATACAGTGTATTAAATTCTATACAGTTAAAATTATACAGAATAATGTTGGATTTAAAATGATTTGATATATATTGATCATGTAAATGGCAAATTCAAAACAGTTTAAAATAAAAAAAACAATAATAAATTGACATCAAGAAATAAAACATTATCTTGCATCTTCAAATTCTTACACATTTCAGTTTACATGAACACAATGTTATATAAAGAAAGTTTTTCTTAGTTAAAAAGTAATTTTAGAACACATGATCATGTGGTCAACACTTGTAATTTCTTGCCACACAAATGAATCTGTTCCCACACAATTCAAATCTGTATTTTCTTCCAGAATAGGGTTTTTTTTGTTGGTTTAGTTATCTTACCAGTAGGAAAATGCTGAGTCATTGCACAACCTGATTTATTTTAGGTTAAATTGTTATATCTTAATTTTATTTATCATTAATCAATAATAACCTCTGTAAAAAAAAGTAACTTTATTTCAATAGTTTTTTTTTAAAACTATAGGGAGCCATTGCATATGAGTCAAAGAGCCACATGAGGCTCCAGAGCCGTAGGTTACAGACCCCTGATATAGGCTCATGAGTGAAATATTTCAACCCTTAATTTTTTGAAATTTTGATGTTTATGGCTTACAGAAAACTTAATATTCAGTGTCAGAAAATTAGAACATTACATAAGAAAAATAAAAAAGAATATTTAAAAAAAAAATGTAAGGCTTCTGAAAAGTATGTTAATTTCTATGCACTCAATACTCCTTTTTTTAAATAAATTTTATGTAGTGTTATAGTTTTCAGAGACACTATATTTGGGGTTTTCATTTTCTTTAAGCCATAATCATCTAAATTTCAAAAAATAAAGTATTGAAATATTTTTCTGTGTCATGAGCCTAAATCATATATGGAAATGAGTGACAAAAAATAGTAACGTTATTCATTATATGATAATTTTTTTTAGAGTCTCCTCAGAGTGATGTCACTCTCAGACTAGTTCTGCTGTGAGAATAAGACATAACGACTACCAACCTCCATTTAGAAACACTCATCTAGTGCTTTAAAAGGAAGTAGCCCGTACGGGGATCGAACCCGCGACCTTGGCGTTATTAGCACCACGCTCTAACCAACTGAGCTAACCGGCCTTAAAGATCATCGAGTAATCGTATTTTGGAGGAATTTGGGATCAGAAAATGATGAATTCTAAAGATTATTGAAGTTATTTTAAGGGAGCATAGAGCAGGATATCAGTGCAGTCCTGCGGACGTGACGTGACGTCACGCTTCGACGCTCCTGCGCCTGCGTGGTTGATGCTTCAGTTCCCCTAGTGTATTTAGTTACTTTTATTCTTCCAAACCAACACCACGCTAGTAGCAAACCAACAGCTTGAAGTAAACAGGGGATTTCTGCTGTTTATGAACACATTCATGTTTATTTTATTTATTAATAATAAAAAGTAAAGCTAAAGGATAGATATAGGACAGATATAAATGTGACCAAGGAGGGACTGAACTTAAAATAACTAATGCTAAAATAACTAAGGCAATAATAATATCCAAGGACACATATAAGTTTGTAAAAAAAAAAAATAGGCGGAGACAGTGCTTTCAAATGATGGAATAAAAGTTTATTAAGACCAGGAGTAAGCATAAAAGGTTAAAAAAGAATATTTATTTCTATGACTAAAATTTAGGTTTTACTCAATGGTCAATATTAAAAGTACACATTCATATAAAACCTTACAGCCCCTGAGCCAGGACCAAACAGAATCTGAAAAAATAAAACAAGATTAAAACATAACTAAGCAAGGACGGCTGGAGAGGAAGTAGCCCCACCCCAAACAAACCAAAAAGTTCTACCCACAAACACACGTTAAATAATAAAAGCCTTAAGTGCAAAACAGAAATAAGGGCCAACTCCCCCCTCCCAAGCACACCCAAGGGAAACAACTCTAAGACCTAAAAGACCCAGAGACTGTATAACTTTACTGGTGCAGAGCTAAAATAGGGTTTCCACAATTTACAAAAAGATATCAAATACACTCAGATTTAACTAGAAAGAAACCCTAAAAAACAAACTCTAAACAAAACAGTAGCAGGATAAAATCTGAAATTAAAAGTAAGTAAATAAGTAAGTAAGTAAGTAAGTATTTATTTATAAAGCGCTTTTCGCAGATAAAATCATAAAGTGCTGTACACAGAAACAATAAACATACATTTACATCACATGTGTAGCATCATAAAAGGGCAGTAAAAATTAAAATAAAATCTTGTTAACTAAAAGCTTTTTTGAAAAGCGAAGTCTTCAAATGTTTTTTAAAAGTGTCCACGCAGTTCATCTCCCGGAGAGACTGGGGCAGACCATTCCAGAGTCTGGGGGCTGCAGCCTGGAACGCCAGGTCTCCTCTGGTTTTAAATTTAGTTTTTGGGAACCTTAGTTGACCCTGACCTGAGGATCGAAGGCTGCGTCCTGAAGTGTAGGGACACAACATGTCTGAAATGTATGGAGGAGCCTGGCCATGCAAAGCCCGGAATGTTAGAACCAGTATTTTATATTCAATCCGGAAATTGACAGGGAGCCAGTGCAGGGAGGAAAGTATCGGGGTAATGTGTGATGTTCTGGGCGTACCGGTCAAAAGTCTGGCAGCAGCATTTTGAACCATTTGGAGTTTACACAGGGTCGACTTATTAAAACAGGTAAAAACTGAGTTACAGTAGTCAATGCGGGACGAAATAAAAGCATGGATGACCAGTTCCAGATCAGGTTTGGACAGTAGATGCCTCACTTTTGAGATATTTCTCAGATGGTAAAAACAGTTTTTAGTCAGTTGACGACAGTGGCCCTCCAAAGACATCGATTGGTTAAACACAACCCCAAGATTTCTGATGCTGGATTTCACTGATGAACCCAAATCACCGAGAGAGTTCTTAATAAGTGGGATCTTTTTATCAGGGGCGATGATCAGAGTTTCTGTTTTGTTGGGGTTTATCTGGAGGTAGTTTGATGAAAACCAGTTTTTGATGCATGAGATACAGTCCAAGAACTCAGGTAAAAAGTGAAACTCTGAGTCATTAAAAGAGCAGTATAACTGGATATCATCAGCATAAAAATGATAAGAAACATTTTTAAAACCACGGATCAACCGACCAAGAGGCATCAGGTACAATAAAAACAAAACAGGCCCCAGAACAGAGCCCTGGGGTACTCCACATGACAGGGTGGACACATTGGACATTACATCATTAAAAGCCACATTAAAAGTTCTACCATTTATATACGAGGCAAACCACTGTAGTACAGCACCGGAAAACCCCATTTCTGATTTGAGACGATGGATCAGTGTGTTGTGATCTACGGTGTCGAAAGCAGATGTTAAATCCAATAAAGTTAAAACTGTATAGCGACCAGAATCAGCAGCCATCATCACGTCACTGGAGACCTTCACAAGGGCAGTTTCAGTGGAGTGGATCGACCTAAAACCAGATTGATATTTATCATAAAGATCATTATCTTCCATGATTGATGTTAGCTGCTTGGCTACCACTTTTTCCATCATTTTTGACATGAAGGGAAGCTTAGATATGGGCCGGTAGTTTATAGGCTGACCTGGATCAAGATTAGGCTTTTTGAGAATGGGATTTACTAGGGCGTGTTTAAAGTAGCTGGGGACTGTGCCGGATTTAAGTGAAAGGTTGATCAGTTTCACCAACCATGGACCGACTTCATCAAAAACATTTAAAAGCAGTGAGGTTGGAATAATATCCACAAAAGATAAATGTTAAAACCCAAATACGCAAAGGATAAACTGAATATTAAAACACCTGTCCTACCTTCAAATTGCTCAAAACAATGGGGGGAAATAGCTCTAAAACCAGAAGGATGTGTTAAACAGCAGGTTAAAATGCTAAAAAACAAAGGGAGCAATTAAAAACACACCTGTCACCAGCCAGCAGCAGGTTCCAGTAGGCAGGAAGTGGCCTTACCTAGTTAATTGAGAAAAGAGAGCCCCCTACTGACCGCTACATAAAGCTCTCTTATCCAAACACAAAAGAATGACAAGCATGGTTTGTATTTATTCAAATGTTACACAGTGAGGATGAGGATGACAGCAGTCACATGTGGAGTGTGTTTCTTGTGGAAACCTGCACACTCAGCACAAAGTGTACAATCAGAGCATCTGATATTCACATCAATAGAACACAGCCTTCATACAAAAGTATGTTGTTTTTTTAAATCAAGTATTGACAGCATAAAAATGAACATACTTTTCAGAATCCTTACATTTTTGTTTAAAATCTCCTTTATTATTGATCTTATGTAATATTCTAATTTTCAGACACACTGAATTTTGGGTTTTCAATATCTGTAAGCCATAATCATCTAAATTTCAGGAAATAAAGGCTTGAAATATTTCACTCTTTGTGTCATGAGCCTATATCATATATGGTTTTGACTTTCTGAAATGAGTGACAAAAAATAGTAAACTTTTTCATGATATTGTAATTTTTTTTAGATGTACCTGTATACGTTTCCCTGCATGCTTTGAGTCTCCCCAGAGTGATGTCACTCTCACGGTACGTTCACAACATGCGCCTTGTGCTCATTGAATACGCACGCTTGTCACCAACGTCGAAGATGCTCGGGACGCGCGTCAACAGGAGGGGCTTCTCTGTTACCGGTAGTGTTCATACAATGGATGATATTGTGGCGATGAGTTACGTTCATAACTCACCCAGTGACTGTGATATGGTGGGAACATTGTGTTGAATGTATTTTGGTGTGACTCAGTGTGTGCACTGTGATGTTAGAGGGCTATAGAGAAGTGTGAGTGAATGAGAATAAAGTTTGGAGTTCCTTGCTGAACACGCCGCCTCCTACCCCCGTTCATCGGCTCTACATTATCCAGAGAGTGGCTTGGCTTTATCTGTGCCTCGCCACCGTTTCTGGATTCACCAGAGCTGAGCTTTGACGAAAGTCGCTTTCAGCGCTACTTCCGTCTCTCCCGTGCCCAGTTTGACGGCACTCGCATCTCCTACCAGGACACCAACTACAGGTGTTCTATTCCATCAGAAAAGCGCCTGTCCATTTGTCTCCGGTTAGGATTTTTTCCTCTTCTCATTATTCTGAATACGTCACGGTTGGAGAATGCTCCTGATTGGTCGACGCGCCGCAATATGCCCCAAATGTTCAACAATCCTAACTCCAGCGTCGGCCATGTTGGGAGGCACTGGATTGATGGCAAAAGTGTCCGCCGTGCGAAAAGCTTCAAATCGCGCCGCACAGGAGAAGCGGAGAGCGCAGTGGGACCTCTGACGCTTCCACCATATACTGTGAATGTACATCTGCTGTTTTCGGCGCGTTCACACCAAACGCATCAGACAAGTTCTCCTGTGAGAATAAGACATAACGACCAGTGCCACCAACCTCCATTTAGAAACACTCATCTAGTGCTTTAAAAGGAGTTGGCCCGTACGGGTATCGAACCCCCGACCTTGGCATTATTAGCACCACGCTCTAACCAACTGAGCTAACCGGCCTTAAAAGTCATTGACCAATCGTATTTTGGAGGAATTTGGGATCAGAAAATGATGAATTCTAGATATTATTGAAGTTATTTTAAGGGAGCATAGAGCAGGATATCAGTGCAGTCCTGCGGACGTGACGTCACGCTTCGACGCTCCTGCGCCTGCGTGGTTGATGCTTCAGTTCCCCTAGTGTATTTAGTTACTTTTATTCTTCCAAACCAACACCACGCTAGTAGCAAACCAACAGCTTGAAGTAAACAGGGGATTTCTGCTGTTTATGAACACATTCATGTTTATTTTATTTATTAATAATAAAAAGTAAAGCTAAAGGATAGATATAGGACAGATATAAATGTGACCAAGGAGGGACTGAACTTAAAATAACTAATGCTAAAATAACTAAGGCAATAATAATATCCAAGGACACATATAAGTTTGTAAAAAAAAAAATAGGCAGAAACATTGCTTTCAAATGATGGAATAAAAGTTTATTAAGACCAGGAGTAAACATAAAAGGTAAAAAAAAAGAATAATTATTTCTATGACTAAAATTTAGGTTTTACTCAATGGTCAAGATTAAAAGTACACATTCATATAAAACCATACAGCCCCTGAGCCAGGACCAAACAGAATCTGAAAAAATAAAACAAGATTAAAACATAACTAAGCAAGGACGGCTGAGAGGAAGTAGCCCCACCACAAACAAACCAAAAAGTTCTACCCACAAACACACGTTAAATAATAAAAGCCTTAAGTGCAAAACAGAAATAAGGGCCAACTCCCCCCTCCCAAGCACACCCAAGGGAAACAACTCTAAGACCTAAAAGACCCAGAGACTGTATAACTTTACTGGTGCAGAGCTAAAATAGGGTTTCCACAATTTACAAAAATATATCAAATACACTCAGATTTAACTAGAAAGAAACCCTAAAAAACAAACTCTAAACAAAACAGTAGCAGGATAAAATCTGAAATTAAAAGATAAATGTTAAAACCCAAATACACAAAGTATAAACTGAATATTAAAACACCTGTCCTACCTTCAAATTGCTCAAAACAATGGGGGGAAATAGCTCTAAAACCAGAAGGATGTGTTAAAAAGCAGGTTAAAATGCTAAAAAACAAAGGGAGCAATTAAAAACACACCTGTCACCAGCCAGCAGCAGGTTCCAGTAGGCAGGAAGTGGTCTTACCTAGTTAATTGAGAAAAGAGAGCCCCCTACTGACCGCTACATAAAGCTCTCTTATCCAAACACAAAAGAATGACAAGCATGGTTTGTATTTATTCAAATGTTACACAGTGAGGATGAGGATGACAGCAGTCACATGTGGAGTGTGTTTCTTGTGGAAACCTGCACACTCAGCACAAAGTGCACAATCAGAGCATCTGATATTCACATCAATAGAACACAGCCTTCATACAAAAGTATGTTTTTTTTTTTTAATCAAGTATTGACAGCATAAAAATGAACATACTTTTCAGAATCCTTACATTTTTGTTTAAAATCTCCTTTATTATTGATCTTATGTAATATTCTAATTTTCAAACACACTGAATTTTGGGTTTTCAATATCTGTAAGCCATAATCATCTAAATTTCAGGAAATAAAGGCTTGAAATATTTCACTCTTTGTGTCATGAGCCTATATCATATATGGTTTTGACTTTCTGAAATGAGTGACAAAAAATAGTAAACTTTTTCATGATATTGTAATTTTTTTTAGATGTACCTGTATATGTTTCCCTGCATGCTTTGAGTCTCCCCAGAGTGATGTCACTCTCACGGTACGTTCACAACATGCGCCTTGTGCTCATTGAATACGCACGCTTGTCACCAACGTCGAAGATGCTCGGGACGCGCGTCAACAGGAGGGGCTTCTCTGTTACCGGTAGTGTTCATACAATGGATGATATTGTGGCGATGAGTTACGTTCATAACTCACCCAGTGACTGTGATATGGTGGGAACATTGTGTTGAATGTATTTTGGTGTGACTCAGTGTGTGCACTGTGATGTTAGAGGGCTATAGAGAAGTGTGAGTGAATGGAGAATAAAGTTTGGAGTTCCTTGCTGAACACGCCGCCTCCTACCCCCGTTCATCGGCTCTACATTATCCAGAGAGTGGCTTGGCTTTATCTGTGCCTCGCCACCGTTTCTGGATTCACCAGAGCTGAGCTTGGACGAAAGTCGCTTTCAGCGCTACTTCCGTCTCTCCCGTGCCCAGTTTGACGGCACTCGCATCTCCTACCAGGACACCAACTACAGGTGTTCTATTCCATCAGAAAAGCGCCTGTCCATTTGTCTCCGGTTAGGATTTTTTCCTCTTCTCATTATTCTGAATACGTCACGGTTGGAGAACGCTCCTGATTGGTCGACGCGCCGCAATATGCCCCAAATGTTCAACAATCCTAACTCCAGCGTCGGCCATGTTGGGAGGCACTGGATTGATGGCAAAAGTGTCCGCTGCGCAAAAAGCTTCAAATCGCGCTGCACAGGAGAAGCGGAGAGCGTAGTGGGACCTCTGACGCTTCCACCATATACTGTGAATGTACATCTGCTGTTTTTGGCGCGTTCACACCAAACGCATCAGACAAGTTCTGCTGTGAGAATAAGACATAACGACCAGTGCCACCAACCTCCATTTAGAAACACTCATCTCGTGCTTTAAAAGTAAGTGGCCCGTACGGGGATCGAACCCGCGACCTTGGCGTTATTAGCACCACGCTCTAACCAACTGAGCTAACCGGCCTTAAATATCATCGAGTAATCGTATTTTGGAGGAATTTGGGATCAGAAAATGATGAATTCTAAAGAGTATTGAAGTTATTTTAAGGGAGCATAGAGCAGGATATCAGTGCAGTCCTGCGGACGTGACGTCACGCTTCGACGCTCCTGCGCCTGCGTGGTTGATGCTTCAGTTCCTCTAGTGTATTTAGTTACTTTTATTCTTCCAAACCAACACCACGCTAGTAGCAAACCAACAGCTTGAAGTAAACAGGGGATTTCTGCTGTTTATGAACACATTCATGTTTATTTTATTTAATAATAATAAAAAGTAAAGCTAAAGGATAGATATAGGACAGAAATAAAGCTCTCTTATCCGAACACAAAAGAATGACAAGCATGGTTTGTATTTATTCAAATGTTACACAGTGAGGATGACAGCAGTCACATGTGGAGTGTGTTTCTTGTGGAAACATGCACACTCAGCACAAAGTGTACAATCAGAGCATCTGATATTCACATCAATAGAACACAGCCTTCATACAAAAGTATGTTTTCTTTTTAAATAACACTATATGTACACATGGATCCACCTGCAGCGTCTGGTTTTGGTGAGTTTTTCATCCTCCGCTGACAAACTGATGCATGACAAACATTCATTGAACACAAACACTTCTTTTTAACCATTATGTGTTTGTCACTCTGGTTTCTGTGTAGCAGGGAGTGAAATTGGATGAAAAAGCTTAACCTATAATGCGTCAAATCCTGAGAAAAACATCCATAATAAGCTTCTCTTCCCTCCAAAATGTTCACAGTTTTCATACAAAAGTGGACACATGTTGAAAAGCTTACAAACACACACAGTGACCAGAATAGAGGGATGCATTAGAAGTGTGTAGCTCTGTACAGCCACCAGAGGGCAGCAGAGAGACACAAACCCCAGGAGAGGTTGGTCAGTCAGTCCATCAGTGGAGACAGGGATGCTACAGGTGTCACTCTGATCTCCAATGGTTCAAACTAAACATACTGTACCTCAGAGTGTTTGTAGCCTGGCAGATACTGTATGTAGCAACATTAGGCTAAGACTTCTGCAAGAAAGCATGAACATTTGTAGAATCAGGGTTCTCACCAGGAATTTTTCACAGCATAGAGGGATCGCGTGGTGCGTGAGCGAATGCCACTGGAACGAACAATTTAAAAAGGTATAACTCTCTGAGGGCTCACTTTAGTGACGTAAAGCCAAAGGTTATTTGTTGAAATGGTAAAGGTGATGATGAATGTAGTTAGAGTTAGCCATGCTTGGTATAGGTCCTCCACTAATAAATACTCAGACACTCTATAGACAAGAAATAACATTTTATTCAAAAAACTAATTCCAAGACACACTTTTCAAATTTAAATGAGGTTTGTGTCCAGATTTGTGTCCAAGTGTTCAAAATTTATTATGATGGTACCGATTAAAAAAGGGAAAAAACCAATAGAAAAACCCCCCTACACTGCTGAAAACCCAGTGTAGGGGCAATGTCCCTCCGTAGGGCAGTGGTTCCCAAACAGGGGTATGTGTACCCCTAGGGGTACAGGAGCACATTGCAGTGGGTACTCAGAAAGATTTAACAATGAATTTAAAAATAATCAGGAAATGTTTCTATTTCTATTTTTAAGCTATTATTTGAATAAATTCACACAAACTAACAGTATTATTGCTAAAAAAAACAACTATATTTTATTATAATTTTTTTTAGCAGGACTATTTTAGGCTGTAGAGGCCATTTTTATCATGCTTCTGACAATAGCTGGGTCTCAGTCACGTTTTTGTTTTGTTTTTTATAAATTACACTTTAAATTACATTTATTGTTTTGAATTTGTAGATTAAGCTTTCGGGAACCAATGTTCAGGGTTTAGGAGGGTCCGCTGTTCCACAAACGAAAAAGCATATGAAATTAAGGCCCCTACACTCAACAGCACTGGCGCGAACTGGATATAATCTTCCTGAGAAATAAATGAAAATGGTTATATTAATTTTTGTTTTGATGGTGATTTCAATCAAATTGTTCACCCTTTAAAAGGCATCTTTGTACAGTTACTCAGTTGTGGATGCAAAGAAATCGTAATTTTACCTTTTTTATGTGTAAAGTGCTTTGGTGGCCATCTTCAATCTTGCTCTGGGTGATATTTACAGTATTTTATGCTATTTTATGACAATCCTTGTCCCCAAAAACCTACATTTTGCCACAGAGATCATGTTTCTATGTCTAACAGAACCAAAGTTATAGTAAGATTTAATTTCGCAATACCATGGCCATCTTGGATTTTGCTCTGAGTACACTGTATAGTATTTTAAGATATATTATTGAATTCCTTGACCCTGAAAACCTTTATTTCACCACTGAGATCAAGCTTCTATGTCAAAGAGAACCAAGTTATGTGAGAAAATGTCCGAATTGGCAACACGGATGGCGCCATCTTGGATTTCTTGATTTTGAGTGGGAAGTGTTGGTTTGCCAGTATGGATCCCATTAAAAATGGATCCAGCATACTTAAAACCCTTCCATGTACAAATTCTGATGCTTTCTTCCAGAAGTGAACATGTTTTGACATCTCTGCCAGGCTGTTGTGTTTGATGTTGAAAAGCTGAGGAATAAATGGAGAGGCATGCAGCTCCCACACGTTACACACATGAGATATAATCTAAATACAAAAATAGATGATTTATCGAATAAATATGAACTTAGAAAAATAGATGTCATTGAATTTAACACAACTGCTGTTCATGTGACTTTTTCTTTTGATGGACTGGCACAGACGATGGTTTAAAAAAAGGGAATATACAGCGTGAATATAAAATATGAGATAAATGCAGGTGTAATACACTGTTCTGAACATAAGCATGATGCACTTCCTGTTCTGGACCAACCAGAAATCACCAAACAGAGCATTTATCCACAGGGTTCATTGGGGAGCCTTTCGGACAGTGGAAAACTCTGGAAAACTCATCGAACTGAGAAACACTGCCGATCACTCTGTGAGGGGAGGAAAGAGAGAAAGATATAGAAAACATTTACATCAATATTATCAATATTATAGATTATCCCTGAGCAGGAGAAAAACTACAGAGCTGTTAGAGTTCATGCCATGATTGTAATTTAGACATTTAAGTTTATTGGCACTAAGTGTAGTTTGGACACACAAACCTACAATGGGATGCTGGGTTGGGGTCAGTTATAAGTGTAAACACGTAATAGATCATTAATTCATTCATTATAAATGTAATTTTTGCTTTTGTAATCATAACTGAATTGTAATTGAGTTTAGATAAAGTCTGAATATATATAAGAAAAAGTTTGTATATATATGAAAAACCCGGGCGCTATCTTTGTAGTCATTTCTATTGCTGGAGACAGAAGAGGTAAAGACAAGCAGACACTGTGCATTTATTTTTAATTGTTGTACTCAGCTCCAGCTCAAACTCATGTTCTCACACCTCTTCTGTTTCAAACAATTCCGAGCAAATGGGCAAAAGTTGCAGACAAAGGCTGCAAGGGGGCTTTTTAGAGAAGTGCTGCACCTCGTTTTGTCCACCCCACCTTGGTAAAGTTGGCAGATATTCACAGATTTGGACTTCTAGCATCAATAACTCCTTAACAAAACATCATCGACACACAAATTACACCTCTGCCATGAGTGTGAGGTGGAAAACATACTACGAGATCATTTTTAGTGTGTGTGTGTGTGTTTACCTGTAGTGCTCTGGTGCGTGTTTGTCCGTTAGCAGCTGAAGGTAGATGGACTGGGATCTCCTCTTCATGCACCAGTTCTAAACAGGAACACCATAACAGTGACTGATTATTTTAACCACACTGATATTAAAGCTACTTTTTACTTTTTCAACAATAAACATGAACGAAACAAAGCGTTTTGTGAGAACAAAGCTGTCGTTGGATTCCACAGTGAATGAATATTAGTTTTATACAGTAATAACAATCCAATAAAGGAGCAATCTCAATCAATACACGTCTGAAACAAATTCAATGTGTCTGTGTGAATCCGTGTATCATTCATTCATTTGTTTTTCATTATGTAACAAAAACATGAAAAACAAAAAAAAAACACTTTTTATTTGATATTTGTTTCCAAAACCAAAATGAAAAAACGGAAAACGCCTTGTTTTTCAAATTCAAGCTCTTCTGCTTCGGTACAGAAAACGAAAAATGGAAAACGAACACCTTTGTTTGTTTTCTCCATTACCGATTTGCCAAAGTACGTGACCCGGAAGTGAAGCGTTACACATTCCGCAATATCTTTAGCTTTGCAACACTTAGGAGTCTCTAAATCCTCCGAAATGTCCGTGAGGAGGTTCTGTGTCCAACACTAGCTAAAGCAAAACGGACACGTTTCTGATGCACGGTTGGAAGCAGCGATCTTGTCATGCCAAACTGCCGTTAGCATAGCCGTTAGCATCGGATGAGAGTACACTTCCGGGTCATGTACTTTGACCAATTGGTAATGGAGAAAATGGATAAAGGAGTTCGTTTTCCATTTCACACAATTCAATTTTCACACAACTGGGCTTTTCTTTTCCATCGGGTGTTGTTTTAAAAACTAAAAATTAATGTACACAAAGCACAGCAACGACTTCTTCTCAGCTTATCCCGTTTCTTGTGTTGTAGTCTGTGCATCAGTATTATGGTATACCGAGAACTTGTAAACGAGAATGGATCCGTACTGTTCATAAGTGCAAAAAAAGGCTGACAACTGCATTATTTTTCTGTAATTAATTAATCGCAAATAAAGCGTTAAAGTCCCAGCCATAATTGTAACATAACAGCATGTTTGACAATGCCTTATCTAAATGCATGATCTGCTGTTAGCTGGTTAAAAACACAAAGATCATACTTGTTGTTGTTGTTATGACTGTAGTTTGGCTCACGCTTACAGTAGGTGATATCTAGTAGTGGCTACAAATGACTTGGTTTAGTTTTCCAAGGAGATTATTTTCTGTGTATTTGTTGACGTTTTCTGTGTATTATTATTATTATCTTTTTTTCTTTTTTATCATTTTGTGTATTTTTGTTGTTGTTTTGTGGGTTTTTGGGAGTCATTTTGTGTTTTGTTTTTTTTGTCTAGTGTATTTTATTTGTGATTTTGTATTTTATGCATTTACTTTGAGGTGCAATACAACATTAGAGCAAGGGTCAGTGGTCCACGTCTATTCTACGCTGTATTTCTATTCCTCTAATAATGACGGTTTCCTCTCACTACAGTGAGGATCACACTGATAACTTCTGTCTGTGCTGATGCATGGCAGTAGTTTGAATATGTAAATGCATTGTATACCTGTGCGAAGGCGATGAAGAGCAGCTGCTCATGAGTGTATTTGAGGCCGGGGAGAGGCCTCTCTGGGCCATGTTCTCTCACCCACTTCTGATACGCCTGAGGAACACATGGAGAACACAGTGATAAGAACACACCACATACACAGGAAATCATAATTTTTATTATTTTTCTAAATCCTACCCTATGCTCCTTTAAAATAACTTATAATCCTGCAATGTTGAGTTTATTTATTTGTCATTGCACATGTTACAAAGCAATAGAGCAACAAAATTACATTTCAGTTTCATCCCATCCAAGAAAAGATGAAAAGACAAAAACACATAACATGGAGTACAGGAGCAGGAGAACTGCAGTTTGCCACCAGGGCGGCGCCCTTTATTTAGATGAGAAATGGGATAACAACAACAATGGGTAAGAAGAAGAGGTAAAAAAAGGCAAAAACCTTGACTCTTAATGAGTCATTATTAAATACTTATTAATGCCTTATTCTGCATGGCCTTAATATACAACCAGTAAACCATTAACTAAGAGTTTTCCCTCAATAACCTCAGAATTATTACTTCTTGGTACCAAGTAAGGAAGTTGTTGTAGATGAATTACAATCTTAACATGCTAGGGTTAGGATTAGGGTTAGGATTAAGGTTAGGATTAGGGTTAGGATTAAGGTTAACCCAAACCCTAACCCTCTTTGAACTGCGAGATTGCCACTAAGTGTATAATAAGGCATTAATAAGTACTTAATAATTACAAATTAAGAGCCAATATGTTACTAATGCTTATAATCAACTAACTAATGGTTAGTAGATGTTCCCTAAACTAAAGTGTTACCAAACTTTATAAAAATCAGTCAGTTACAAACTGAGATATATACATTTTTCAAATGTGAATAATGCTGAGATATGGTTATTTTTAAGTTTCTTAATGGACTCTTCCATGGCGTAAGGTCTGTCTTTGGTTACTTTTCATATAATCCAGCTAACAGACAAACAGTCAAATAAATAAACACTTGTGAAAATATTACCTTCTCGGTGGACGTCATGTAAACAAAAAAAAACAAAAAAGAATAACTGTGTTCTCTATTATTTGACATCTTCATCCTTTCTGAGTGATTGACAGACGCAACTCGCGAAAGGCAGATACCCCTGTTACTGTATATAGTGGAAGATATTAATTAACAGAAATATTATAATAAGACACGTTCCTGCTCAATTCTGAAATAGAGAAAATATTAGACACTTTATAACCTTCAACATTGTATAGGTTTGACAAACATTCACAATTAAGAAATAAAAAAAAAATGCATAACTGTTAATTACACTACATGTGGTGTTAAATTCTGATGACATATGAAGACATGGTAAAATAAAAAAAGCATGTGCAGGTTCTTCAAATATTAATGCCCATCAACTTAATGTTAATTGTTGTGTTTTCAGTGTTTGAACTATGATGTCATCATGAATCACTTACAGTGTACGACAGCTTCAGCCCCCCCATGTCTGCGATGTTCTCCCCCAGAGTCAGTCGACCATTCACCTGGAAACACAGGACCAAGCAGCTCTGTGACTGTCTGTGAATGATCTCTTAAACATATATATATATATATACATAGTACAGTATAGTGTGTTTATCGTATTTAGTGAGTTTCCAGGAGTTACAGTGAGTTTGAGTTTTTTTATACCAGAGCTCTGTATTTGGAAAGTATTAGTCAATGAAGGCCAAAGAAACATGAACATTAATCCCACCTACAGATACTTTTAGATTAATAAAAAAAACTATTTAAAAAAGTTAAACATACTGTATTTGGTATGACATATTAACCTAACACACCGATCTGCAGTGTTAAATGTAAAAACTGTCACTGTTTCATAGCCGACATATTTTGAACATTTAGGTATTTTTTTCCCCCCATTTTAGATACATTCATATCAAACAGCATGTTCTACATCAACGTTAAAAATGTTTACACATGAAAAATAAATTAAAAAAGTAAATGTTAAATCTGAATTTAAAAGTTAAATTCAAATGTTAAATCTGAATCTAAATGTTAAATTGGTTGCCAAGTGTAAAGCTAAATGTTAACATATTTTACAAACTTAAATTAGTTTAGATTTAAATATACATTTTACATTTAGAATTTATATTTAACATTTAGATTTAGATTTAACATTGTGGGTTAGATTTAACATTGTGGGTTAGATTTAACATTTCAATTCAAGATTTCAATTTAGATATGAAATTAACATTTAGATTCACATATAACATTTAGATTTACATTTAATATTTAGATTTAACATTTAGATTTAAATTTTACAACTTGATTTACATTTAGATTTATTTTTCAAGTGTACACATTCTTAAAAATTATATAAAACATGAGTTTTTACATTAGGCACCCCATAGACTGAGGCACAAGGAGAACCTGCAAACCCCATACCCTGTAAGCTTTTATTTTTGTAACATTTGTACAAACAGCATAATACAGAAACATTTATTCTGAGATAATTGAATTCATCAGTCGTTCATATGCCACTTCTACTTTTTTTTTCTTTTTACAGTGAATGAAAGTCTGTCCATCTCCGTCCCAGGGCTACACCTTCCTAATTATGGAGTTATAATATCCTATTAAACACACACTGTACTGAAGTCATAACGTTTACATTTACCTCCTGTTGTGATAATACAAATGAAAAACATACTATATTTTCAATGACAACACATGTGCAAACACTGTGCAAAGGTGGTTTATTTCATGTAATTGAAGTGTAATAATGTGGATTATTAATATACACTGCTCAAAAATGATAAAGGGAACACTTAAACAACTCTAATTTCAGTTACTTATATTTCTTGGAAATCAAATTGTCCAGTTAGGAAGCAAGGCTGATTTTCAATTATGTATTATTATTATTATGATTTTATGTACATAAATGTAGGTGATGTATTTTCTGTTGTATATTTATAATTTAGCTTAAATAAAGAAAAAGTATATTTTATCCAATCATTTGATTAATCAATGGAAAAATTGATATAATACTTAAATAAAATTTGTAAGAACAGACAACAGACTGAAATGAGAGACAATTAGGAAGAAACGTCCTATACAGGAATGTATGTGTAGGTGTCTGTCCTCATCCTTAGTGGCTGCACTGACAGGGCTGTAAACACTTCCTCTACGGCCGCACGTTTATAACACTTTTTAAAGACAGTGAGATATTTTTTTTTTTTTTTTACTGATTTCAGGATATAATCTTTATCTTGCAACAGCAAAGAAGAAATGCAAGAGTTTCTCTTATTCAGCAAGTTGATGCTGGGAGAACACTGGGTATGATATTTCAATAACAAATAAATGCATAACTACCGACAAAAACAACACACACACACATTACTGCTAAAGTCATCATGTGATGGAGAAGCATTTTTTGCACACATTTGTATTTGTATGATCATGGTAAAGCTTAAACTAAGTGTATGCAAGCTTCTATCAACAGAGAAAATAACACGCTCCGTTTTCCATCCTCTGTTACAGTATACACTTTAAACTAAAACCTGGCCCTGAAAGAAAATTTTAAGTATATTTTGAGTGAAATCATCCTTTAATAACTACGTAAGTTGATCATTTAAACTGAAAATACAGGTGGTGCTGTCTATGATAAGTGCTGTGAACATCAGCCCTGTCAGTGCTGCAGACACATATTACTGGATTTCTTTTGCATTTTGCCATGCAGTGTTCTCACCACTAGAGGGAGCATGAGGCTGTGTTCATGACCCACTATGTGGCTCAGGTAGTGCAGCTCATCTAGGACAGTGGTTCAAAAACTTTTTACAGTCCCGTACCCCTCCAAACAGTTAACCTGAGGCCATGTACCCCCTGCTGCTGCACACTTAATAATGTAATGCAGAGTTTTTCAACCTTGGGGTCGTGACCCCATGTGGGGTCGCGTGGAATTCAAATGAGGTCCCCTGAAATGTCTAGTAATGTACAATAATTAAAAAAATACTGGTTAAAAAAATGTTTTAATGATTATTCTTTTTCAAATTATAACATCACACAAAACCATCTTAAACTAGAAAAGCACTCGGAGAACGCAGACCTCCGTCAAACAGCTCAAGCTCAGCTAACACGCTCCGGTAAACTCAGGATCACCATGACTGCCTGTCAACAATGAGCTGTGTTACCATGACAACCTGTCAACATCAATGGGGGAGATATATATATATATATACACATAAATATATATATATTTTCTTTGGTAATCCAGAACATCACCAACATTGTATCACAAATTTCTTTTCTCATTTATCAATTTCCCTGAAAATTTCGTCCAAATCTGTTCATAACTTTTCCAGTTATCTTGCTAAAACAGAAGTAAAAGTAAAGTAAAACATAACTTTCCGCTCTGCGCTTCGCACTTGGCGGTGGTAATTTAACTGTATTCTATTCTTTCACTTTCACTAGTTAAAAGATGGCACATCTTTGTGCACTAATTCTGGCAACAACAAAACATCAAATACTAATTCTAGAAAGAAAAAAAAAAGTCTCTGGAGACGCCGATAATTTGTGATAATAAAATGGGGTCAAAACCCAAAAAAAGGTTGGGAACCGCTGATGTAATGTAGCCCTACAGTAACATGTGTCTCTGAATTGTATCTATCCTGTTGAGGAATAACATATAATATTTAAAAAATAATAATAATCTGTAAGGAATGTAAATTGATAAAGCAATGTAGCCCCTCGTCATATTTCAGCCTTTTTGAGGAGATTGTTTCTCAGTCACCATGGTTACTCTTACATTGACTAATGTGTAATTTGTGGTAATGCATTAAGGCTCCTGACTGCTGGTCAATTTATATTCCAGTTTCCAATCTACATTTTTCATTCATGTACCCTTATGACAATTTGCGTACCCCTGGGGGACCTAGGATCTATGATGGTGCATCAATACATATTGTGGGAAGGTTTGTTGTGTCCGTCAGCATGGGGGAAAAAACCCTTTAATGTCTTTTAAACCTTAGTTAGGGTGACCATATTTTAATTTCCAAAAAAAGAGGACACTTAGATGGACCTTATCATACTCAACGTTTTCTTGAATCTTGCTTGTAACGCAAACTGCAACATAATAAATAAAAAGGTTGTTATTGTGAATAAGGTTTTTTTTTCTTTAAATCTCTTTTTATGGCAAAGACGTAAAAAAATCTAAAATCAGTGGCGACTCCAGTCAATCACCTGAATTATACATTATAACTGTGCTTATATAATATAATATATATAATATAAACCTTCTTAAAATCTCTCAATCATTGAAACAATATGAAAAAAAAATCCTCCTAGAAATCAAAACTATAACAACAGTAAATAATCATTAAATAAATAACCTTTTTAATTAAATCCACTGCTATTTGGTCACTTTTAAATCAATCTTTCACTTGGATTTTCCTCACGTGTGACGATTTTGTCAACAGAAAGTGTCATTTTTAATGATTCTGTCATGTGTGAATAAAATTACTGTAATGAACTATATTGGCTTTAAAAAGCAACTACTTAACTTTCAGAAAGTGGTGGATTTACTGTCTTTAGAAGGAACGTGTTCCCTGAGATGTGATTAAAGACATTTTCATTAATTTGTAAAATATTTGACCTTAGTGCAGAATGTGAAGCAATACTTGTTAAAGGTGAAACTGTTGTATTGCACCTGTGTTAGCTTAAATCAGGGATCACTAGCCTTTCTAAAACTACAGTATGAGCTCCTTCATAGGTTCTGAATAGTCCAAAAGGCTACCAGTTAATTACTAAATTTAATCGAAGGCTAAGATAATAATAACATTTTTCATTTTCAACATGCAACACTTTATTTCTCCTAATTTATATGTTTCATTTTCATTACATTTAACAGAACATTTTAATCTTCTTATTTTACTGCTACGAACAAACAACTTTTAACTAATCGCGTAACACAACATTTGTAAAATGTAACAATTGTGTCATATTTTATATGATAAATAACAAACCCACACACCAGATCTGAAACACTTAAAACATTTAAATGTTTCAGTGAAAATGAATTATTAAAGATGGTAATTTATTACTAAAACTGTATCACCTGCAGCATTATTTAACTGTATTAAGTACAAACTACATCTGTCATACTGTATGTATTTATATTTGTGTTTAACTCCTGGAAAGATGGAGTTCATTGGTGACTAGAGCCCCTGAGGGCCCCTCACATGGTCCATGTGTGGGCTGAGATTTGAAAGTAACAACTTGAAATTTAATTTACCGTTTTGAAACTGAATTAGTAACTTTAATGTGTATATTTTCCTGTTGAAAAAAATCACATTAGTACTTTCCAAAAATTCAATATATTTCTGCTTCTTAAATTCAGATTCACTGCAGCAATTTCATTTCACTACACAGAGACACACTTATGGTCCACGAGGTTGAGCAATATATATTTGTTTTTTTATTAAAAATGTTCAAAAATAAAAACTCTCGATGAGGAAAATAAACTCAACTTCTAACTTCTTCAAAAGCAAAAAACAAAACAAAAGGGGGTACATTAAAGGAAAATAAAAAAAACTAAAAATTGCAAATGAATAAATAAGGTGAATTTGAATAAGGCGATCCCATGTGAGATGGACATACAATTATACACTGAACAAGAATAAAAATGCAACACTTTTGTTTTTGCTCTCATTTTTCACGAGCTGAACTCAAAGTTCTAAAACATTTTCTATAAACACAGATATTGTTCACAAATGTGTCTAAATGTGTGTTAGTGAGAACTTCTCCACCTCACAGGTGTGGCTTATCAGGATGCTGATTAGACAGCATGATTATTGCACAGGTGTGCCTCAGGGTGGCCACAATAAAAGGCCGCTCACAAAAATGTCCAGTTTAATCACACAGCACAATGCCACAGATGTTGCCAGTTCTGAGGAAGCGTGTAATTAGCATGCTGACTGTAGGAATGTCCACCAGAGATGTTGCACGTGAATTGAATCTTCATTTCTCTACCATAACATAAGCCATCTCCAAAGGTGTTTCGGAGAATTTGGCAGTACATCCAACCGCAGACCACGTGTAACCACACCAGCCCAGGACCTCCACATCCACATCACCTCCATCATTGTCTGAGACCAGCCACCCAGACAGCTGCAGAAACCGTCTCAGGGAAGCTCATCTACATGTTCTTCGTCCTCATCGGGGTCTCGACCTGACTGCAATTTGTTATCATAACTGACTTAAGTGGGAAAATGCTCACATTCGATGGTGTCTGGCACGTTAGAGAGGTGTTCTCTCATGAGTCCCGATTTTCACTGTTCAGGGCCGATGGCTGACAGCGTGTGGCATCGTGTTGGTGAGCGGTTTGCTGATGTCAACATTGTGGATGGAGTGGCCCATGGTGGCGGTGGGGTTAGGGTATGGGCAGGCGCATGTTATAGACAATGATGGCATTTTGAATGCACAGAGATACCGTGACGAGATCCTGAGGCCCATCATTGTGCCATTTATCCACGACTATCACCTCATGTTGCAGCATGATAATGCACGGCTCCATGTTGCAAGGATCTGTACACAATTCCTTGAATGGCCAGCATATTCACCGGACATTAAGGATCACGTGATCAGAAATTGGGCCCGATCACGTGGTTTCAGACTCGATCAGAATCGGACGTTATCTCCCAATCAGGACTCAAATATATCTGTATATTTATTATCATTATAGGGGCGGGCAGTATACCAGTTCATACCAAATACCGGTATATATTTTTGTTATGATATACATTTTTCATATACCGCTGTACCAGTATATTGATTACACAACGTTCGGAACGCTGCGCTGCGTCAGACCGGAGCCTTTTCAATGTTGCACTGCGAAGGTAAACAGTAGCGCTGTGGTTACCATGGTTACGGTGTAAATGGCTAAGAAAGCTCTGAAGCTGCAGAACTCGTAGAACATGATGACACAGAAGAACTTGTGTCAAATAGAGGAGGAGCCATGTCTGTTGTTTGGTCGGCAGAACAAGTTGGATGCAGAGCGGAGGTGGAGAGTTCTCAGACATTTGTGAATAAAGGAGTTCAAAATGTATCGTTAGCCTCTCTGCTAACTAGCCTGATGCTAGTGTGTGTGCGCACTGTGCACAGATGTTTGAGAGCGCGTTTGTCGGCTCCGCACAAGTGTTTGTTTGCGCGTGTTTGTGTGTGCGGGCCAGTGTTTGTGTGATTTACGTGTGCGCGTGTATGTTTGTGTGTGAGAATAGACCACATGTGTCAAACTCATGCCCCGCGGGCCAAATCCGGCCCTTTGGAGCATCCAATTGGGCCCGAAGGAGAAAGTGAAAATTATAGAGAAAACATAAATCATTGTGTAAATGAAAATCAACACTCCTGGTGCCTACAGTATGTCACGTGATTGCAGTCATATTTAGAGTTGAAAAAATATCCAGCAACTTCACACACCCATTGAAGAGGACTGGACCAACATTCCACAGGCCACAATCAACAACCTGATCAACTCTATGCCAAGGAGATGTGTTGCACTGCGTGAGGCAAATGGTGGTCACACCAGACACCGACTGGTTTTCTGACCCCCCCCCATAAGGCAAAACTGCACATTTCAGGGTGGCCTTTTATTGTGGCCACCCTGAGGCACAGCTGTGCATTAATCATGCTGTCTAATCAGCATCTTGATAGGAAAAAGGTTAAAAATTCAAATTAAAAGAATAAATTATGAGTCTGAAGTTTTTTCAGGGCTATATGGTCACACCCTCAACGGCCGTGAAGGAGTTTTTGTCGACGTAAACAGGAAATCCATGAATCAGTGATTGATTACTCAACCTCGCAGACTACAAGTGTGTCTTCATGTAGTGAAATTGAATCATTGATTTTTGGAATGTACTAAGATTAATTTCAACAGGAAAAATACAATTTCAAGTTACTAAATCAGTTTCAAAACAATAAGTTCAATTTCAAGTTGTTACTTTCAAATTCAATGCCGACTATTCAAACTCAGTTTCTAGTGGCCCAAATCTCAGCCCATACATGTGGGCAACCTGGTGGTGACCCCTGGCCTACAGCAAACTAGTCGTTATAAATGTGCAAAATGTTCCACGTCTCACATACATCCGAAGACGTATTGATTACACCATTCAGTCTATCAATCACAGTCCAACATGTTAGAGATAGATACTGTCTCACTGATGTATGGCTTTCAATATAAACCTAATCACAGTGTAGACCAACCATGAACCCATATATCTGAATCACACTCTTGTCAATTTTTAATGCAAAGATGTGTGTGTGTGTGTGTGTAAACCCACTCTCTGGTTGTACACGGTGAAGTTGTCGTACAGCTTCACTATGCACTCTGCCTTTTTCTGGAACTTTCTGTAGGAGTCCTCGGTCCACCACTGTTTGAGGTTGCCGTGGCGATCGTACTGGCCCCCTAGGGACATGAACCATTGCATCACTAAGATGAGGGGGCGAAAGGGCAGGGGGAGGATGAGTGTTAGCATGGAAAGAACACAACCTGCAACTTTCTCTCTCAGTCAAAATAACTGCCCTGCATTTAAAAGCTCTAGTTCTGTGGTCGTCACAGCTTAATAGAACCAGGAGTCTGCAATGCACGCACACGTGGATTCTAACTAAGGGTGTCATCCATTAGATCAATGAATCGATTTATTTTCCTATGATACAACTACTGTAATTTGCGGCGTATAGGACATTTTTTTTTCCTTTAAAGTTGAGGGTGTGGCCAATGTGACGGTACATTCTATGTGTGGATGGACGGAGAGGTGTATCGTCTGGTTCCAGTAAAAAGCTGTAAATGGACTGATATGCAGACACGGGGCAGCGAGGAGAAGACTTCATGTGGAGATGGACACTGATCAGAATACACGGAAACGTCCGTTAACAGGAGTACAGCAACCGCCTACCTGTCTGTCCTGATTGGTCGAGTCGTTTGAAGGGTACTCTCATCAGCCAATAGGGTGCAGCATATGTCACAGAGGGACCTTTACGTTAATTTTCTTTGAAAATTGCCAAATTATAAGAATGTGGCCAATAGAGCGGTGCGTTGAATAGCCCGTACATCAATCTGTGTTCAGCAAGCTGGCCTTCCCACTGAGCAGACCGACGTTGAAATGATGTGATGGCCTGGAGTTGAGAAGAAGTCTTTGGCGGGTGCAGAATGATGAGTTTTTACAACACCTTTTTCGTCTGGATGTCCGAAAACGACGTATTCTAGACATCCCAAAAGACTGATAAAAGTGGCCCATGGTGGGTTCGATCCCTAGACCTTATGCTCTCAAGCACTCTTCCTTGAATCGTTGAATAAAGCCAGTTATTAATCTTTTCTATCCACATCATTTTTCAAAGGTACATTGTCAGTTATTTGAAACGTTTGCCAAATTAATTGTCTGTTTGTATGACAAAATACAGCATTAAAATACATTTTAATAACTGTTTTGCACTGTAAGAGCATACAATACCGTTCATTTTGGGGGTATTGTAATGTTTATATGCAATTTTGACGTTCTTGTTGTGTGTGCATTCGTTGACCCGATGACGTCCGAAAAAGACGTCTTCTCAACGTTGTTTCAACGTTAACTTGCTCAATGGGAGCTCAACATTAATTATTTCTTAAAAAAACGTTGATGAAGTAGACCTGAATATATACTTAGTGACTGTGGATAATACTGAATAATGATTTTTAATAAACAGAAGCACATACACACGCATGTGTCTGTGACTGAGTGTGGAATTGCAAGGTTGTTTAAATTTCATATGTAAAATTGCTTCAAACGTTGAACGTCATATCAAGGTCCAGATGACGTCGTGGTCAAGACGTTCAGATGCCGACCTATTTTGAACGTCATATAGACGTGCAGATGTGGTCCAGACCGACCGATGCATTATGAACGTGATCTGGAGGTCCGTAGACGTCGGATGTTTAGTGAGTTCCGGATGACCTTAATCAATCTTAAATTGTTTTAAAGGGTAATCAATCGATTGTATCGATACAAGACAATAACTCATTGGATTTATGCACGGCGGACTTTATATGAATATGTTTATTAAAGCTCTTTTAATACTAAAGACGTCACGGCTAACTGTTGGCTGTCTGTGACGTCACGCGGCACGCTAGCAGACAACAAACACAACCGAGAAGCCGCCGAGCGAGAACTTGATGGAACCACCTTTGGGTCCAGTGCGTGGAAACACTTTGGCTTTAACACAGAACAAGTAAATGGTAACTAACTGTAATTCAAGTAGGCTACAAATATAAAAAAAACAACTGTGGTATGTTCATCAAACTGTCAAATGACATTTTTCAAAAAAAAAATAATTTTAGCTTCTAAAACAGATTCTGGTTCTGTTAAACTTTTGAATTCTTGAAAAAAAATGAATCATAAATCTATAAAAATGCTCAGTATGTTTTATTAAAATAAAGTGCTATCAACTTCCAGCTAAAATGCATTGAGGAGTGAGGTAGTTTAACAAGGTCTGATGGTGCGTTCACTGCTATGTATATGTAAGCGCAAGTAAATAGTTTTTTGGCTAAAAAACATGATTAAAATATTGGATTTGGACATTTTTTGGCTCGATATGACAATCGCCCGATGAAATATTGCAATGTATTGCGAAATCAGTTTTTTCTTACACTCTTATTTTTTTGTATTTATGTCATTTTTTTGTGCATGTTTTTGTTGTCAGTCATGCATTTTTGGAACCCATCTGTGTATTTGTGTGTGTGCTATGGAAGTCAATTTGTATAGTTTGTTTGTATTTTGTTGAATTTTTACAATTTGTGTATTTTTGTGGCTCTCGCGCTTCCCAAAAACATAGTATTTGAGGCTTATTTTCCCAAAATCGCCTGTTTTCTAGAGTTTTGGAAAACAGGCGGCCTACTCATGCATATTCATGAGTGGGCGTGTCTATAAACGGGACACTGACTTCCTCCTCTCCTCACGGTGACGTAGGGCCAGAGGACGGCCCCCCCTTCTCCCACCCACTCCGTAGCCGAGCTCATGCTGCTTTATAAACATGAGACAGAGAGTGGGGGGCTGAGCTTCCTGGAGGCGCGGCTTCTCCAGCTCAAATTTGTCATCAAATTGGAGCGAGGTGTTTGTGCTCAGCCTGCAGTAAGAAAGGAGTAAATCACCCTCTAACTAAAAGAATGAAAAAAACACTTTGAGCATGTGAATGAAGCCCTAATAGACCTTTATGATGTTTAAAACACAGAAAAGTTGATTTAGCGTAACACGGGCCCTTTAAGGTTGCAGACTCCTGGTATGACGAGTTATAGCTAGATTTCAGCTCATACAGGCTCGTTACTTATCAGTAAAAGTCATTTATGATTGAGGGCAGCGCTTTTGACTGGAACCCAAAGTTACAGATTGTGGTTTAACATTCATAAACATATATTAAGATAAAACAATAAAACCAAAAAGAAAATCCGGGAGGTTGTAGCGATGTTTTAAGAGACAAAACTTAAAATGGTGACGATGTGTTTGATGTTAGTTTTAAAGTACTTGGAAAAAAAAAAAAAAAAAATGTTTTTCATTCTCACCCCAGTCATCGTATCCGTGCGTCAACTCATGTCCAATGATGGCTCCAATCCCTCCGTAGTTTAAAGACCTGGAAGCACCAGAACAGAACAAAATGTTATCTAAAGGCACTGAACGTCATCCTTTTAGTTTAAACACTTTTCTGTGGTTATGGTTGGAGATGTATAATCAAAAAAATATTTTAGTCTGAAAATGTGAACATTACTCAATGATAACCTGATTTTGATCTATTAACTGCTCTGTTTTTTGTAAATGGAATGGTAAATGGACTTGATTTTATATAGTGCTTTATCCCCACACTGAAACAGTCTCAAAGCGCTTTACATATCAGCTCATTCACCCAATCACTCTCACATTCACACACCAGTGGGACAGGACTGCCATGCAAGGCGCTAGTCGACCACTGGGAGCAACTTAGGGTTCAGTGTCTTGCCCAAGGACACTTCGACACATAGTCAGGTAGTGGGATCGAACCCCCAACCTCTCAATCAGAAGACGACCCTCTACCACCTGATCCACGGTCGGCCTAATGCTTTGTCCAATGCTCTGTAGGTTTGTTCAATAATAAAGATGGGATGATACAATACAAGATATTGGGTTGGGTTCACATGATCAATACGATAGAATACTTAAAAAAAAAAAAAACCCCAGAAAATTAATAATTTACTTAACAATTATTAATCTATTACAATTTCTTTGTCTTTTTAATGTGCAAAAACTTAAAGTGCCACTGCCAGACTGACAATTCCTGCCTGTCAGAAACTAGAAGCACACACAGCTAATACAGTATATATTCATCATGACATCCATAGACTGTTTATGGTTCACACCATAGACACTTTCTTTGCTGATAGAAAAAGAACAACAATAAAAGGTAGAGAGAGTCAGCATAACAATAACAAACCTTTCGATTGTAATGAAACATACATTTTTAACCTATTGGTGTCCCTGAATCTGCTTCTGGTTGAGGCTTTTCCTTCCTTGGATCACATTAGATCCCGACCCCTGCAGTCTAGGAAACCACAAAGATCTGCAGTTTTAGGGTGCATTCACACTAATGGATTCTAGAGCAGTTAAAACGCTCTAGGATCTTAGGGTCGCTCTTTATTTGTGCGATGTGAACACGCTAACAAAGTCTAGAGCGGATCAAACAGACGAATCCTAGAGCGATTGTTTCTGTTGGTCTCGGACCGTTTCCAATCAAAGTCTAGAGCGATTAGGAGCGCCGTGAACACAACTGCTCTCAGAGCAGATCAAACACAGGAAGTATTGGCGATGACGTAGAGAGCACGGCAACATCGCAGAGCCAGCGACAGTGCAAAACAAGGCTTTAAAACCACCAAAAACACAGTTCCATTGTTGAATGTTTTAAAAGAACAAATGGAGAGGACAGAAGTTTCTGAGCACTCTGGCTTTGACTCATAGATGAGAGCCTCTTCTTCAGGGTTCTGTTTCTCTGCCTAGAGCAGTCACTACTACAGGAACATAGTTAAGTTGATAGCTCATGTGTGGAGCAGATCAGAAGCTGCTCTCTGAATGCAAACCAAACCAAAATGATAAAATGATCACCTCTCGTCCACCCATTGGACTCGAGTCCAGGACTAAACCAGTGTGAATGTGCCCTTAGAGATGCTGTCCCTACTACGGCGTCTGTCCATTACAGTGCAGTCCTTGTCAAACTGCCTTGTCTTGTACATTTTGAGGACATGCATTTTCCTAAGCTGTGACATTATTTTAACTTATGAGTGTTTTACTTGACCTGATATTTGCCAATTCTGTTTCCCACGTTACTGTTTCCATTTGCTTTCCTGAAGCTATTTAAAACCAAGAGGAAAACCTTCTGGTTGGGTGACGGAACCTTTCAAAATTGTAATTTGTTAGTCGGGAATTCTGTTCAGCTAAGCTAGGTGAAATAAAACAACAAGCTGCAATGAAGATCCAATTTCATTATCATGCTGAGATGGGTATTGAATAAAAATCAGAGTAATGCTGAGCTTTTCTTGTTCACATTGATTGGAAAACATCAATTTCACAATTAAGGCAAAATTCTGCTCTAAGACTTTCAGCAACAATACCAACACAGATCAACATTTCCCAAGTTGCAACAACAAAAAGAGACTACTTCCACATTACTTAATGATGTTGAGCATCACAGCTTGCACGCAACGGTGCCAACCTTCTCTTTGATTCTAGTGTGGGGGTCACTTCCTGTCCTTGACCTTTCAAGCCAACCTAAAACCCTGTCGCTGCCTCAGGGCAGATATAGAGAGAGATGAGAGGATGGACTCTGAGCTCTACACATGGCTACGTCGGAAAATGACTTTCTGACAGCAAGTCAATACACTGGCTCACTCTGGACGCAGTGGCTCGCTAAACTAACTGCCTGATTGAAGCTTCATTATACTCTAGATGATGGTGGAGCTTGTATGTGTGTGTTATGTGTGTGTGTGTGTGTGTAAAAGAGAGAGAACAAGGTTGTTGGAGGTTACACACACACACACATCAGATAATTGTGGCTATATAATCTGCAACTTTAAGAATCTCACATTTATTTTTGTGTAAATCTTTGTGCGTGTGTGTATTGGTTTGCTGGGAACTAGGACACCCAGGGGCCTTTACCATTAGGGGACGTATATGTCCCCAATGTCCCCTATTGGAAAAAAAAGCCAGTTAATTGTAAAACCTCCATACGGGCCTCAGACCAGTCCTGATTGGCCCACCACTGCCACATGAAAGAAACCTAATCAAAGTGCTGACTCACACATAATGCAGACACGCTTCATTCCCTCCCATCACTGCTGAGAGACACTCTCTGACGTGAAACGCTCCAGCTTGGAAGACCACAGCCCACACTGAGGCAAGGGCATCACTTTGTTTTGAAAGGTGTGTGTGTGTGTGTGTGTGTGTGTGTGTGTGGGGAGACAATTACTATTAGCAATTTCAAGTTTAATGTGATTGCCATGTATTGAATAAAGACCTCTTGAGAGCTAGGCCAACACTTTAATGATTCCCATCCCACCCAGGGGCGCTGCCAGGGTTTTTGGGTCCCCAGGCCAGTGGAACATTTGGATACTGTTTTACTTAAAACTATGCATTTTAATTATATTTTTGACTATTATTAATTGGTAGGGGGTACACTGAAAATACAATGAAATTAATTTAGATTTAATTATTTGCTCTATATTCCAAAACAATCTATTTCTTTAAAAATGTATTGGTTTTTGAGATTTCACTAGAAAGTTCAACATTTCAGTTCCAAAAAAATGAGAATTTTTTGGCTATATTTTGTGTATTCAGGCTTTAGGAGTTCAAATTCGGATTGACATTTGCCTGCATTAATTAGTAACTAAAACAACAATAAAAATCCAGAATTTTCTTCAGTAATATGTGCTACTACGGAGAGCAAAGTGAGCTATCTTAGAAAGTACATATAAAATGAATGTTTCAGAAACCTTTCCATCACATGAACCACTAACAGACCCACCTTGGCTATGGAAGAACTGAAGATCAGATGAACTGAACCACTTCACATAAAAAAAGAGGGGGGGGGGGGAGGGTTGAGAAATGTTTCCAATACAAATAAACTTAGTGTTACCAAATACATTGTAAATAAAATATATGTGTGATCGTGCATTTATAACAGAGTGTTAAATGGTCTACACACATGTGTGGTTGGGACAAAATTACCCTTGACAAAAAGTAGGAGGGGAAACATCTCCCCGTCCCCCCTAAATTGACGCCCATGCACCGAGAGGTCGTACAATGTCCGAGGATGTGGGGTCAGGATGCTGAGGAACAGGTTACAAATTTTTCCATTCCAAAGAAAACAAAGTGAGTCTACGACATCACAGTCTACTGCTTAAAATGTGGCAAAGATGGGCCGGCAACGCAAGAAATGCAAAAATAAAATTAGCTTGCTGTTTAATATGAATTTGCGTTAACATCAGCACAGTATGTGTATATGAAACCTAAGATAAACCTAAAAATGTTAGAAAAAAAATGCTGTACAAATATTAAAGATCCAGTATTATACTATTTTTCACCCATCTCCATTTGTTCTAAGAACCCCAACAAAATAGTATTTGAGCTTTAATTTCCCAAACTTGTCTGTTTTACAGAGTTTTAGCCTCTGAAAAGTCCCTTTAATGACGCTTCTAAAAACAGGCTGTTTGGTGGCCTTCATGCATATGTATGAGTGGGCGTGTCTATAGACGTGGACTTAGTGCCTGTCTCTTGCGAGGGAGATCAGTGATCACCAAAGAGATTTTCTTTTGCTAGCCATACACTCTTGTTATTGTTTTCAGCCAAAAAACTGCACATTACAGTAAAAATCTCACTAAGCTGCTCAGTCACTTTCTTCTTCTCATCTCTACTGCCCACAGAAATAGTGCATTTAAGGTGATAATCATTTGTTTTGTCCAACCGCTGCGTCGCATTGAGGCACAAACACGTCAGATCATGTCAAAATCGATACAAGGCGATATAACGGCTACTAAAAATGGAACTACTCCCTGGCGCTACTCCGTGGCTGCTCCTCAGTGAGGGGTTAAATGTAGAATATTCATTATACTTTATAGTATAATGTATATTCTATATTAAACGACAGTGCTTGTTTTACCTGTGAGGTAGTTTGCGAGGGAGGAGCTCATGTTCTTATAGGGTAGGAGGAGCCAGGATTGTCAGGAGGAGGAGTTTCCACTTTGTGACATCACAATGCGAGAAAAATCCTGGAATAACGTGGAATAACAACGGAGGCAGGAGACATAACTTTTTACAACTTTGGTCCTCTGAATAACCTGAATAACCCATTGCTTTGCATGATGCTGTGCTCACTTCCTACAGTATGTGCATTTGCAACACCCTGAGGGGCGGGGCTGAGCTACTTGTGTGCAACACAGAAAAATTACAGGTAATTCCCCAAATCTTGGTGTAAATCCTCATAAGAACAGGTGAGAGAAATCCAACACATGTCTACGCTGTCCTACTTTAGAGCTCTTGGTGGACAGTTAAATTGATCTGATCAGGGACCTGCAGACAGGAGCAGGGAAATGCAGAGGCTGGGTTTGGGCAACTTACTGTGGAAACTCTGGGTTGTAGAGAGTGGGCTGAAGGATTCCGGCAGGAAAGACTGGAATACAGATAAAGAATCACGTTAATGAAAGAAATGGAAAAAACAGACTGAAATGTGAGAACTGACAGGAGAACAATGTCTTTAGAGGGAAAGTATTTGGATTGAAGCTTCACCCATGTCCTGATCAAAACTCCATCTAACAATGTCAGATATGAAAACAACAACACGTTGTTCAGCCAATGCATTATAACTCATTATTAGGAAACTTAAAGCCTCACAAAAGACTGCTTCATAACAACAGACAACTTCCACATAGAGCTGGATTGGTCAAACATCTGAACCCCTACTAGCACCAACACATTCACTACTGCTGTCTGCATCTCCACTAACAGCTGATTAAAGTAAGAGATTATACTTTTATACTATTTACCTTAAACTACCCTGGATGGCTGTGTGTGTCCTTCTTTGCCTACAAGATGAACGTCTTTCAGATGCTGTCTTTGCTTTCTTTAGGAACGGTGATTTCACTCACTTATTCATTTCTATTCTTCTCAACGAAAAAAATACCACACACACACTCATCAATCATGATGTTAGGAGAGGTGAACAATGTTAATGATTGGGATATTTTGATAATATGGTCAATGTTCTGAGCTGAGAGTTGATGAAGAAATACTTCAACAGCAGATTTGACCCAGAACGGAACTGGAATGCTTCCATGCTGCACCAGAGCGTCTGTAAAACTGAGCCAGTGTTCTTAGAGTGCACACTGTGGAGGCTTTTTTAACATTTGCACTGAAAGTCTGCTTAGTATGGGTTGGTGAGAACACAAAGTCCAGAACGGATTAGACAAGGGATCTCTAGAATTTTGGCCATACTGGGCGTGTTTCCACTGGAATTAAGAACTCCCACAGTGGGCTGACTGACATCTGCAGTGCATGTAAAGTAAAAAACACACCATAAATCATTAAGAAACGAGTTGTAAACAGACGTAAAGCATTAAACAGCGGCAAGCACGTGCAGAGGTCACAGTAATGGATTACAAGTACTCACGTTACTGTAATTAAGTTGCTTTTAAGGGTACTTGTATACTTAGTATATTTCTAAATCAGTCATTTTCTTGTACTTGAGTATGTTTTAAAAAAAGTAAAGTAATTTGTTACATTTCTGCACCCTACAGTTAGAAAATATTATTCTTTATGAATATTTATGTATTTCCATTGTCAGCCATGACATTTTAAAATCCACACTGTATGATCTGAGTTACAGTACATGCCATGAATGCAAACTGAGCCAAATCAAGGTGATAAAATAATCAGCTGTTTTCAGCCCATTGGGCCTGAGTCCAGGACTAAATGTGTGAAAGTAGCTTCAGTCTGCAGAGGTCAGCATCTATCAAAGGTTCAGGTTGGCCATGGGGTCGATCCCCCAGTAGAACTACTGTAGCTCAACCTGCTAGAGCTGCCAATGATGGCTCTGAAAGAAAGAGATTGGAGTGTGTTTTACTGTTTGCTGTGGATGGGAGTGAGCAGCCAAACCGTGGCCCACCTGCTGATAAATGGACCGTGGAGCCACCGACGGAGTTGCCTGGCCTAATGAATCAAGTGTAGAGAGGAAAACGATGCAGGTTTTAAATTGTAACCTAATCTGTTCGGTAAGGCATTTTATCAGTTAGTAGCGCAATAGTTCTGAACAGTGAACAAAAAAAAAGTTGAAAACTTCTCGCAACTGAATTCAGCTCAGGTGAATATTTGCCACTTTGTCTGTTACAAAGGACTTCAGTGTAAACAGAGACAAATGTCTTGAAGGCACCAAATGTTTGATAAATTAAATGTTTTAGAAACCTTAGGATTTTTGAAAAACCATCCAGGTCTCATGAATGGTTTTGACCTTTGACCCAAGATGGCTGACTTCCTGTTTGGTTTTGAACACAGTCATTGTCAGTGCCCAATCCATTCGTAGGCCTGATCGTTTCAGATCCTTTTAACGTACGCGCGAAGTAGGGATGTAACGATTAATCGTAAGGCAGTTAAAAATCGATTCATATGTATCACGGTTGATATTGATTTTCTGAAAATTGAATCGCAGTCCTTTTTTTAACCAGCAGAGGGCGCTATCCACAAGTGTAGGCGGCGGGCGGAGTCTGCTAATACTTTCTTTCTGGCCACCTTCTACTCTTAAATATGTTAATAAATGATTTATTGCCCCTTTAGCACCGAAAGAATATCTGTAATATTACTTGAATATCTGTAAAAGTCACGTCTGCTAGCATAGCTTCTCTTCTTCACTGAAAGATATCTGCATGCCAACCGACCACTGTGTTACCAGCGCCCTCTGCTGGTCCAAACAAATATGACGTAAATCAGTGTAATCACGTTTTTTTTTTTTAAAGTCCAATTGTTAAGGCACAAAATACATTTTCAGTTGCACTTTTAAAAAGAAAAAGAACTATTATGCAGTTTTGCATTGTTTATTATAGAACCAGAATTTAAATTAATAGGCTTCATTTTCATTTCTATTATTCCTTTATTTATTTCATTCAAGATTTATTTTTAGTTAAATTGCATTGTTTTGAATAGTTTATCATCGATTCTTTTGACAATGAAATATAAAATGAAAATAGTACAGTATTTTATAAAAATTTGTCTACAGTCCCATTTTGTAAAATAAATCGTGAGAGAATCGTATCGTGAACCCAGTATCGTGAATCGAATTGTATCGGGAGTCGAGTGAATCGTCACATCCCTAGCGCGTAGACTACGTCACTTACTTCAGTCGCAATCTTTACGACAGAGCTCCTGGGGCGTGATATCTTAATGTAAACTGACCTTACGGCATTTGTTCAATATTTTAATAGTACACATGTAAATATGTGACTGTTTTTGTGGTGTTTTTAAATGTTAATTTAAAAAAGAAAAGACAAAAGAAAAACCACCATATCTATATGGTTTCAATCTTTTAAATAGGGCACAAACTGCCGTAAAATAGGCCGACCGGATGTAGTTGTGTTTCGTGCATGTGTTAAAAGGATCCAAAACGATAAAGCCTGCAAAAGGATTGGGAACTGACAGTCATAATGGACATTATTGTTCATCCCGGGGTCAATAATGAATGTGGTGAATTTTGTACGCATCGGTCAAACCTGTCGGTGGGGCGGTTCTATCGCATTTTTTGCATCTATAATGTACGTGCATTATAGACGCCTCCGATATCTATACATAGGCAATATTTTCCCTCCTGCTGGGGAATGAATCAACTCGTCCTACAGACATTATTTAATGTCTGTTTTATTCATTTGTTGGTTTTGTATTTTGATGTACATTTCAAATAAGAATTCATATAAAGTATGACCTAAATGCTGTTCATTTCCCACAAAGACTGCCAAAGAATGATTTTGATCATCCCTGGGGTTTTTGAGGTTAAGAAGGCTGATGAAATATAGAAATATATGATGTCTTCATAGCAGAAACCCTGAGGAATTTCTGTAGTTGGAAAACAGTGCAGACGCCAAAGCTGGAAGAAATAAAGACCAACTCTGCCATGTGTATCAGGCTCTGGGTCTTTGGGTTTACATCTATATCTTTAATAGTGCACCCTGTTAAAACACTGTTGTATGGTTAGTTAGTTCTGGGGTCCTCAACCTTGGGGTCAGAACCCTATTTAGGGTCGCGAGACACTGGCAAGACATTTCCACAACCATTATTGTCATTTTTAACCTCTTTTCACAATATTTCATGCTTAGTTTTGCCAATTTAACTATATTCACGATTTGTCATGCCCATCATTTGCCAGTTTAATCTAATTGTTCCAATATTGACACTATGAACCCTTTTTACCACTTTTTTTGTCCATTTTTGCCCACTCTAATTTGCAACTTTTGAACAACTTCTGTGGCTTTTAAAATTCCATTTCACCACCTTTTCCACCATTTTTGGTTACTTTTCACCCATTTTATTTCTGATTAAAACAAGGATTTACATCTTTATAATGACCATATACTATAGTGCAATTAATACTAAACTTCCTGGATAACAGTTGATATTATTCAGATAAATAAATGTGGTTATCACAGATTCATAGAACAATGGACCATCATTTTGCTGACTTTATGGATGGACCCCAAAAATCTCTCCCCTGTACCCCCCTTTATTGATGGCCCTGTTTCCACATGACTGTTACTACAGTAGGGGGTTGTGTGCTGAAAAGGTTGAGAAGCACTGCTCTAGCGGATAATGACTTGTTTGTTTGACTTCACTTTTTTATTTCATAATTACTTTAATGGAGTTTGTTCATGTGCACCTTTTTTGCCCTCTTGTGTGTTTGCGCTATTCAAGATTTGCTTTCTACAGTCATTTTATTTTCTGGACTTTTGAGCACTATTCCAACCTCCTCCACACCAACGCCTACACATCCCTGACAAGATCTAGTGTGCCTTTATTTCCTAAAATGCCCACCCTAGCTTTGAAGAATTATGATGATTTTTGAAAAACGCTGTTAAAGAGGATGCAGGAGTGAAGGGAAAAAAAGAGGAGGAGCCACACTATGTATAATAGAATAGGAAAGATAAATAATATAGTGTCTTGGTTAAAGGGAAAGTTCACAGGGCTGTGATGACTGTGTTTGTCCGACCTCTTCTGTCCTCAACCATCAGTTTGCGAGTGCATCATTGATTTTCCTGCAGGAGATTTCATTCATTCAGCAGTGCAGACACACACACAGATCTCTTGAGACGAGGGGAGGGATCGTTAACATGGTGAAATGCAGGGGGAAGGTGTTACTGCTGTCGCTCCTCTCGGGGGAATAATGAAAATGTACAGGTGAAGATGGAAGCAGAGCTTGACTGATGAGAGGGCAAAGGTTTGTTCACCCCCTCAAGCAGCTGTCCATGTTTGAATTGGTTGAAAACACCAACAACAACAACTGCAACACACTTTCTGTAGCGGTGGACAATATTCACAACAGAAGTCTTCCCTTTCTGTCCAAATGGTATAAATATTCTAGTAATCAAGCGATCAAAAGAGATCTAAACACATGATCTAATGATGCGTTCCAAGCAATTTTGAATTTGCGAGTGTCCGACCTCGTACTTGAAAAAGTGACTTGGAACGCCACCTAAAGTCGGAGATCGGAAAAATTGTGAATCTAACATTAAGGCCATGTTGGTGCTGCTGATGAACTCGGTTGAACACAAAGATCAACATACAAGACAATATCGCCTATATTGAGATATAACTAGATTTTGTTTTTGATATTGTTCATAGAGTACAGTCAAACAATGTTCTTTTCAATTTTTTTTTTTACATTTCTGAAATGCATTATGCTTATTTTGTGTTAAAGTACTTGTTTTAGGAGTTGCTGCACTCTACTTCTCAGAACAGCATGAAAAACACAGTTAGATGATCACTGAGTGCTTCTTATTATTATTCCCCTAAACAAGCTACACTACAGAACTCACTCACATGTGCTGTCCCTTATAGGAGAAAAAGCCAGCTTTCCTCACACACACACACACACACACACACACACACACACACACACACACACACACACACACACACACAAGAAGTTTTAGTGGTAAATAATAAACAAGTTTCAGAGCAGATTATCAGGAAAAATTCACTCTTAACAAACCTCAGACCACGGGATCTTTTTCAATGGACCACACACACAGTTAGGGTCTGTCACTGGTTTTCTTATTACGCGTTCATTGTTCTTCCTGTTTGAGCATTTCTGACAGATTTGGACTTTTGCAGACATGAAAAACAACACAAGAGCTGCAAAGTTTGATATGCTGTGAGTCAGCTATCAGTGCTGAAACTTTGGTTCATATTCTTGCACTTTATTCTAAGGCCAGGGGCCAAATCTGGCTCTCAAGAGCATCCAATTCGGCCTGCAGGAGACAGTACAAATGAACATGAATTATTGTGTAAATGATCAATAATTCAGTTGTATGTATCTCAAATTCACAATTTTTGTGAAACTCCACAATATTTTTAGTGGCTCACATTTTTTACATGCTTGGAGTAAAATGAAGTAAATCTTAAAATCGAAATTATTATTGCCGAAATAACTCTTCAGGAACAATAATTTGCCGAAGAGTGAATAACTCTGTCCACCTAAAATCTGTGGCTCTCTTCAGGTCAAACTGGTCTGTATTTGGCCCCTAAACTAAAATGAGTTTGACACCCCCGTCCTAAGGACACATTTACCTTTAATTTAACATCCCACCATTAGGTGACCTGACGAGATGATCTGTGTTATCTGCTTCAGCTATCAGAGGCCATAATATCATTGCTGACGTATATTTAAATGAAAATCATAGAATCAAATAAGCAAAACTCACGAACTTACCCATTTGGTTCTTGTTTGGGAGGTAGTAGGCATTAAGGGCCTGTGGGGGGAGGAGCCACCTGGACACACACACACATACACACACACACAGTCTTAAGCCTCGTATCAACCTTCTTGAATTAAAGTCAGATCTTGAGCAGAATCCCAAACCCTTTGAAAGCCACCTGGTGAGAAACATTCAGTGTGTGCGGTCCCACGACCAAAGTTCCCTCCTGCATATTGAACACACACACTTTGGTTGTTGTAATCCACTTAAAGCCATGGGTCTAATCCATTGGCAGAGGACGGCTAATTCAAACAAATGTGAGAAACTCTTGTTGTGGGAGTTTCAGAGAGACGGCTCGGTTGTGTGTGAGCATTTCTTCATATAATAGTAAATTGACAGAGTGACAGACACATAGACACTTTCCCTTTTTGCTCACAAAGCTAATAGAAGTGTGTGTGATTTCAGGATGATGCACAAGGGCTAATACTACAGTAATTTTCAAGTGTATGACTAATGTGTGTAACGTCTGTCCATTGCAGAGATGCTCTCAGTCCATGTGGGCAAAGAAATATTTCAGAATAATAATGTGCATGTCCTGCAGCACTTTTCTTGCTATCTGGCTGCTGCAGATAAGTAAGTCAAATGGTTTTTCCAGCTGCGTGCGTTGATTTAGTGTTTGTTGGTCATATTCAGTACCACAGCAACAAACACGCCCCAAAAAAAGAAAGTGTCACAGGCATGTTAGGTGACATTAGTGAAGCTTTCTTTGTCCTTAACCCTCCGATCACCCCTTTCAGTGTTTATCATTCAAAAAATAATAGTTTGCTTTATATTTCATGACTTTTCCTAATTTGATGGGTGAATTGATTAAGTATAACATTTTGAGCTGTCACGCATTAATTGCAATTAAGGCTAAATACTAAATAAAATACTATAGCCCAGTTGTGCAAATTGTGCAAGAAAGAGTTTGCCAATCACTGGAGGTTTTGTAGCCTCCACTATCGCCTTAATGCTAAATATGTAGCAGCGAGCACGGACAGCTTGCATGGACACTCAGACAGTGCTTACTGCAACATGCTGCGAGCACGCCATGTCTCCAATCCACACTGGACAAGATGGTTCAGAGCCAAAATGAGTGACAAATAAAGAAAGTCAGTGGATAAATATTATTATCTGAAGGAAAGAAAAAGCAACAATAATGGCATTGCTCAGAAAAGTATTCTTACTGTTTTTGATGAGCAAACTTTATAGCACTATATATGGACCTGTTGTTTTATTTCATTTGTATTTTCTTGTATTTGGAGAATGACAAAAGTACATCGATATTTCCCCCGATGGTCTAAACTAAAGGTGGCAGCAGCTCTTGGGCCTAGTGTCAAATACAGAGGAATGTAAATGGTTTAAGTCGAGGGATGTAACGATTCACTCAACTCCCGATACGATTCCATTCAAGATACTGGGTTCACGATACGATTCTCTCACGATTTATATTACAAAATGGGACTGTAAACAAATGATGATATAATGTACTATTTTCCTTTTATTTTTCATTGTCAAAAGAATCCCTTGATAAACTATTCAAAACAATGCAATTTAACTAAAAATAAATCTTGAATGAAATAAATAAAAGAATAATACAAATGAAGAAGAAGTCTATTAATTTAAATTCTGGTTCTATAGTAAATAATGCAAACCTGCATAATAGTTCTTTTTCTTTTTAAAAGTGCAACTAAAAATGTATTTTGTGCCTTAACAATTGGACTTTTAAAAAAAAGAGTCATTGCACTGTATTTACATCAGATATTTGTTTGGACCAGCAGAGGGCGCTAGTAACCCAGTGGTCAGTTGGCATGCAGATATTCTTGCAGTGAAGAAGAGATGCTACGCGCTAGTAGACAAAACTAATAGAAAAACATGACTATTACAGATATTCTTTCGGTGCTAAAGGGGAAAGGAATCATTTATGACAATGTTTAAGAGTAGAAGATAGCCAGAAAGAGAGTAGTAGGAGATTCCGCACGCTGCCTACGCTTCTGGACAAGAGAAGGATAAATAGATATT
Source organism: Gouania willdenowi (assembly GCF_900634775.1). Taxonomy (NCBI): domain Eukaryota; kingdom Metazoa; phylum Chordata; class Actinopteri; order Blenniiformes; family Gobiesocidae; genus Gouania; species Gouania willdenowi. Next base: position 39,594,151 of record NC_041056.1, on the reverse strand, counting down.
GCTGCTGTTTAAAAAAAGTACTGCGATTAAATTTTCAGAGAATCGAAATGAACCGTGATACCTATGAATCGATTTGTAACTGCCGTACGATTAATCACTACATCCCTATTTAAGTCTGTAAAAAAACAATAAGTGACTTTATAAAGCCACTTTGTTATATATCAATATTTTGATCTGCCACAATAACGTAATTTATTTAAATAAAAATACCTAAAGCTGACAGCTTTTCTCAGCAATTTTTGGTGAGATTAAAAACAAAATGAATAAGATAACTAAGATAATTAATAGCAGCATAATTAATTAATTATAACATAATATTAATGAAATTTATAAATAATAATTAAATTCACTCAATTTTTTTAATCTTTTGACAGCACTAATAAAATTGTCATGTACCGTAATTTCCGGTCTATAAGCCGCTTCTTTTTTCTCACGCTTTGAACCCTGCGGCTTAAACAATGACGCAGCTAATTTATGGATTTTTTTTTCCAATTTTCAAGCTTCATGCCACCAAAAAATTGAGCTCCGTCACAATAAAACAATGAAATTCCCTTTAAGGTGGACCTATGAAACTGTTTACATTAAATCGTTCGTGCTCCCACTTAATCATTCTGATCAGTCATTTTTTCACACACCCTCATCAGAGCAGCTTGTATATAGTAAAAGTCAACAAGTTTGTAATAGAAGGAAACAAACGATCACCGCGTTAGTCTTGTTCAGCAGCGATCGGTGCTCTGGACACTCAGGCTGATGGAGAAACTTACGTAAGGAGGAACGACAGACGGAGACAAAGCAGAGATACTGACTGTATGAAGGCTGTGCTGATCTCTGCTCCGTCTACAGTAAAAATCAGCCAGTTCATAATACAAAAAAATATGGAATCACCAATCTTTAAGAATGTTAATTAAGTCGTTTAATTCTATACAAAAAAAGTATATTTCACTCTATGTGTAATGAACCTATGTCACATTTGACTTTCTCTCTTGAAAATATCCTCTCAGAAAAGGTTTACTGTCAATGAGATTTTGTAACAGCTCTTTCACAGTGAAAGTGACACAGAGGATTGTGTTGAGGAGGACCATGATTTTGAGGCACTCTCATCTGAAGTAGTAAATTAATGTTTTTGAGAGGAAAAGGGGGGCCACCGACGTCAATCAATTTGGTAAATTTGGTGAGAGTCATGAATGTGCACCTCAAATTATAAAAGATTTGAATGACAGATTTTCAAAAAACACCAACTCTAAAAAGAAAGTTTGACCCGATGGTGGCGCTGTAGGAAAGGTAATAGCGTCACCACAACCAATAGGGTTCATACTCTTGTGGTCATTAATCGTTTCAGTAAATTTGAGAAGATTTGGATGAAAACTTTTGAAGATAAATTAATTCTAATTTCAAGGTTGTCGTGATGGAGGCGCTAGAGAACAGGTCAAGGTTTCATTATCAAGGGGTTATTTATGTATTCAACAAATAAACTAAATGCCTGGCACAAAACCCTGGAGTCAGAATGTCCCTAAGGGTAAAAGGTAGAAGGTGTTATAATAGGAGGGTTAATGAGTCTGAGTTGCTCCACCATAGCCTGGATGAATCCTTGATGCCATCATCATGTGTAACTGCTTCCATACTTACGCCGTCTTGTCTACTTCTTCATGGATTTTCTTGACAGAAAGCTTGATGTTGAACTTGATGCTGTTGAGAATGTTCTTGAAGTAAGTCTTCTCATCCACATCAAACTGCAAACCACAGATATAAGAGTGAGAACACTTTATAAATGTAGGAAATAAACATATGAAACGATATGTCCGGACGTCCAGATTTTAAAAACTCATGAAAATGTCCGCGTTTCCCAGGGACCTTGAACGCATCTCAGGAACATGTTATTTTCTGCTAATATTTGATCTGACCAGCAGTTTCTGAAAGCTACGGAGTTGTACCATACAGCACACTTGACGGAATCCATAAAGATGCCGACATCATCGGACACAAGGCAGAGAGAAGACAGAGACCAAAGTCCAAGATGGATTGAAAGAAACCAATTTCCGGGGGATTTAATGAAAAACTTTTAGCAAGAAGATCCTCCTGGTAGATAAAATCTCCATGGAGGTTCAGAGAGGGGTTTGAAAATGAAGGAGCCACTGGGAGAAACTTAGAATGTAGGAAGTAACAAAATAACTTCAATTTCTGGATAAATAAATGTTGTTCAGCTTTTCTGTAGCTATAAACTTTACGTGTGAACATTCATGCTTTTTAAACCTTATGGACAATAACAACTTATGTATTTGCGATATTGTATTTTGTCATTTCAAAGTAAATACAAGAAAAGTGTCTCTTTTTTGGAAATCAAAATATGGTCCCCCAACAATGAAAGGGACTACAGCTGATAGTGTTGTCATAGTCGAGACCGGTCTTGGTCTCAAAACCATATTTTGTAGGTCGAGGTCTTGTCTCGGCCTCAGATATATAATTAGCATTAACACTAACGATGATAATTAGTAACACATTAGACCAGGGGTCCCCAACCTTTCTGAAACCGTGACTAACTTAAAAAGGTAGGAAATGTTTCAACATAAAACGATTTATTTCTCCTAATTAATGCAGTTGTTTAATTTCCATTCAATTTGATAGAAAACCACTTTAAGTTTTTAAACATATATTCATACAGCAGATCTGCAACACTTAAAAACATTGTCAGAAAGTTTCAGTGAAAATAAATATTTAAAAATGTGAATTTGATGCTATAACTTTATCAGCAGTATTTAACGTTACTAAGTACTAACTTAAAATAAATCAGATTTCAGATGGAGCTCATTGGTGACTAGAGCTCCTGAGGGCACCTCACATGGTCCATGTGGGCAACCTGGACACCCTGAATTAGATGGTCAGTAAATGCAACAGAAGAACATTTATCTCTTTACAGAGGGGGAAGGGTTTAATTTATTAATACATTTCAATGATTTACAACAGGCTGCACAGATGTGTGTATAAAAAGTTAATTTTGTTAAAAAAAAGTGTTATTCCTTATTAGGAAAACTTAAATAATTTAGTTCTTAGTTCCAACAAACTTCATCAAAACACAGTATAATATATATATATATATATTTTTTTTTTAATTGGAACGTAATTATTGCAACGGCATTTACGATTTTGAAAATGTTTAAACCACGAGAAACTTCTTGAGCGTAATTATTGTGTCTGTCCTTTAATCTTTCTTTTTTCCATTCTCACTTGCTGCTGTGTTGGTAATCACTGACTTCTCATCCTCTTTGTCTCAGCATTAGAGTAAAAAGCTGACTTTGATGAAATAAACCTGTGGTAGATGGCAAGTTGTAGTGTAATATCTAAAAGAAGAGATATCACAACAGAATCTGAAGAGATAAAAATGAGTCCACTCTCAATGTATGGTATATATCCACTTATAGATGCAGATTGAATAGGTTGTATGTTGGAACATTTTTTCGTCACAACTGCATAACATTCGGTTGCATAAGTGCCTCCATTAAAACCTAAGAAGATCCTCATCCTATTGCCAGAGTATGAAACTAAAAAATGATGACGTTGTCCTACAGCAGGGAAACAAACAGCTGTGACCTGTTGATGAACAATTAACACACAGTCACTGTGCTAGCTGTCATTAGAGAGTCATTATGTGCAGAGATGTACTATTATTTTCACTCACAGATACATTTTGCTTCTAGAAACAGATTGAATTGGTCTTGTCTTTGTGTGGACTGAATGAAACTAAGACCTCAACTACTAATAAGCTGCTAATTCAGTAGAAAGTGCTACTCCTAGATGAAGTAAATTGAGAATTGGCTTCGCCCTCACTAAATTACAGTACCTCAGTGCAGTGTTCTCTTCTGTTAATCATACCCAAAACTGTTTCATTTTTTTTTAGTTGAAGGTCAGACAATTAGAAAGCTTTATTAAATCCCATGGTTACAGATGAAAAGAACATATTTTCAAAAAGGAAAAGGTCTTTGACAACCATGGCCCACCGCTCTACATCACTGCTTATATTCATAGATGAGCCGTCGCCAATCAGGACTATTCCATTGTTGCCCTAATATAGAACAATGTTAGTGAGGTTAAAACACTCTAAGATTTGTTTGTCCAGAAAGTTCACCTTGTTATGGCAAAGTAAACATGTGAATGATGTCTAGGGCGGATCAGGTGGATGATTTCTAGAGTCTTCGTTTTGGCCAAACTATACTCAGCTCAGACTAAACACAGTAAGTGTCAAAGATGATGTAGGCTACGTTCACACTAGGGTGAGATGTGAGCACAATAATAAGCACAATAAATTGTGCTTATTATGTTGTGTAATCCAGCCAGAATGGTGACAAGTGTGAAGCTTAGCTATAATGGTGGTGGCTGTGAACAGGGGGAATGAGTGAATGGTAGTACCTAAAGCAGGTATTTGGGATTAACGTGTCTAAAGTTAAGCCCAGTATGAGTTTTATCCCACATCCCAAGGCGTGCCAGTGCATCGTATACCAGTATATGTGCAAAAAAAAAAAAAACCGCTACTGCAAACCCAGGAACTGCCCTGGGCCCGCAGATGCAGCCAGGCCAGCAGAAAGAGCGGAGGCCAGGGAGCCCCAGGCAACCCCCTCGAGGCCGAGCAACCCCTCAGATGCCCCCAAGATCCCAGGCCGAGAGGCAGCCACCGCCCCCCACACACACATCCAAGGAAGCCCCAAGCAGCCGAGCACCCAGCGCATCCCCCCACCGACCCCAACCCCCAACCCCAAGGCCCCCCGCCAGCATCCAGCCCCCCCTCACCCACCCAACCCCCCGAGGGAAGGGCCCAGAGAGCCCCCCGCCCGAGACCCCAGCAGAGGAGCCAAGGCCCCCGCCCAGCAGACGGCCAGAGCCGCGCAGAACGGGCAGCCCAGGCCAGAAGGACCCGGAACGAAAGCAGCACCGAGAGCAGCGCCCCCAGGGACGACAACCACGCCCATAGTCGCCGAGGGCACCATGGGGATGCTGCAAGCTGCCCCGCCGGCCCCCAGGCGCACCGACCAGGAACCCCAGAGCGCGCCAGATCGCCTTTCCTTGATGCCGCCCGCGCGATGCGCCCCAGACGCCCCACCCCGGAGCGCCAAGCAACCCCGCCCCAACCCCGGCGCAGACGCCGGCACCCCCCAGCGCGCCCACCCCCCACACCGGCGCGGCAAGCCGCCCCGGACCCACACGCCGCAAGGCACGCCCCCAAGGCAACCAGGAAACGAGACAAGCGCCAAGCCCCACTCGCAGGGAAGGGGCACCCCCACGCCCCACCAGGCCGGCACCACCCGGAGAGACTCCGCAAAGGGAGCCCCCAGCAACACCCCTCCACACCCCCCAGAGACCCACCGCCCCGCCACGCCCGACCGCACCCCCGATCCCCACACGGTAGCCCAGCCATCAACAGACGGGCCGGGCCCCCACCCGACAGGCTCAGATGTGTGAATTTACCCACCACCCTGTTATGGTGCCTCTCCATTCCCCAATGGAGAGGCACTTCCCTATCCCCTGAGTGAATGTATGTGTTTAGTGAATGTATGAAGTGCTATTAAAAAAGGGTGGATGGAGGGGAGTGGTGCTCCCCATCCAGCCTATGTGTATATATGTGTATGTGGTGCAGTAGCTCCGGAGGGTGGAAGTGTTGGTCCCACGCTCCGGGGGGTGGTGTGTTGAGGTGTAATTAAAATTGGAGGGATTAGTAGGGCAGCCAGAGGTGGGAGTGCCACCCCTGCGCCACTACTTAGTAGCGCAGGCGGCGGCCCCCTCCACCCCCAGCCCCACCATCCAGCCCCCCAAGGGTTGGGTATGTGAGTGTGGTGCAACAAGTGGGTGAGCCAGACCAGCTGGGAGTGAGTGATGTGAAGTGTCCATGTAGGAGGCCTGTCTGGTAGGAGCCCGGCCCGTCCGCACGGCGGGCCACCAGAGAGGGCAGACGGCGCAGACGGGCACACGGCGCCGCGGGCCCCAGAGACGCGCCGAGCAGCACAACCGGAGACCCCCCGCGGCACCCCCTCGAACCGCGGCGGCCATACGAAGCACGGGCTTTACCACTAAAACAAACACAAATATTTATAAGGTTTTGCTGTCAGGTTCGGGTCAAAGCTTGAAGGTTCATATCATAACTCAGGGGTCACCAACAAAGGACCCGCGGGCCCCAGGTAGCCTACATGGACCATGTGAGGGGCCATCAGGAGCTCTAGTCACCAATAAGCTCCAAAGTCGTACGCTAAGATCTGAAAGTACGAATGGTTGATAACTGAGGGCCGGTATGAATAAACTTGTAAAAACTGAACTAAAAAAATAACATCACAAGCTGCCTGAAAATGACAAGGATGACAGGCTGAGATCTAAATAATCATTTTTATGTCCTTTCCCTTGGAGTGGTCATATAATGATGGTTGATTACAGCTGTGTCAGCATGTTTTCTGCTAATGTCCATAGATGCACAGAGATGTCAGATGGTAAATCTTTACTCACGTAAAAAACGATGATAAAATAGGAACCAGGGTTAGGGTCAGTTATAATTGTAATTGTGTAGATAAATAATTACAATTGTGACATAATTGTAAAAAAAAAAAAATCTGTAAACCAGGGGAATTATGTCTTATACATACATAGTTAACATTCATTAAAATATGTATCAAGTTTTCGCAATACCTGTCAGTTCTCTTGAAGATCATTTTAACCTTTTAAAAAAATAAAACAAAATCTAAGGGCATAGTGACAGAAAAAAGGCTCAGACGTCCACATCAAAAAAATCAAAACTAATATTTTCATTGATAAGGAAACCTAACAAGGTAATCAAGAGAAGAAATACAAATTAGATGATAGATAATATTTTTCAGTGTATTTGACAGCTGACTTATGACATGGGTCAAAACTAGGGTGAACGATTTTGGGAAAAAATCTAATTGCTATTTTTTCTCGAGATCTCGAGATAACGAAACAGTAAATCATTGCAGGAAACATGATTCAGTGTCACAATGTCAGAGGAGTAGCAGAACATAGATCACTGCATCAGGACTTCAGTAAAGTTAGAAAGACCCAAATAATGTCTCATTCTAACCGTTATGAAATAGCCAATGTGCTACAAGCTGCAACGAGCTGATCTTCAATACGATTATTGATCAATTCAGCAGAAAATATCCCATTGTTTCCTATGAGCAGCTGACACTGAGACGTTGGACAGGGATCGTCAACAAAGTGCAACCACCGACACAATAAATATTGAATATTCAATATGTCTGTGATCATGCATAGCAACGTTATCATGGGGAAAAAAGTCTTGTTATCTCGAGATAATTATCCCGTTATCACAAGAAAACAAAGTCTCGTTATCTCGAGAAAAAAAATGTATGAAAGCATGGCCCTTTAGGGCTTCCGTACAATTGCGATTTAATATGCAATTATTTTTTAAAGGGCCTCCTGTCATGTATTTTTCAATGAACACAAACAATAAATCAATCTGTTTCACAATAAACCATTTCAGATTTATTTAAACTTTAAATAAATATAAAATGTACATTTTAAAGAACATATTACAACAATAAAGCAAACAAATCTGTGGCTTTACCTCTTCAACATTAGTGATGGTGTTAACTACTATACTACTGGTCTTATTAATCCGGTACTTTATCGATACCCTTATTGATACCTTATTTTTTTTTAAATCAATAGAAAAACACAAAATATATATATATTAAAAAAAAACAATAAATGAAAATCAATCTGTTTATTTTTTTTTTACATAATTAACAATATTGCACACAAAATAAATGAAAAATACAAAATAAATAGTTTTAAATAAAACACTATAAATGTTTGAATAAAACAGTAAAAAATACTGTATAAATAACTTTTTTATAATAACAAAACGCTGAACCAACTACGTAAACAATACAAATATTCAAATCAAGCATATCAAACATAGCTTAACAATGAAAAATTGTTCAAAAGGAGAATTAGTGAGCTGTGTTCTGATGGTTGCTGCTGCACTGGCTCGTGACAACAAGGCTTACTATGTTGATTTACACTTGTTTTACCATATTCACAACGTTTTAGCTGTAAAATAATATATGATCGCAAGTCACGACTACTACTAAACGTTGCCGGCAGCCGAGGCACGGTAGCGACCGATGTGCAGGAAACCTATGCAGCCTTCGACTGCTACACCGAGACGACCCAGCGGCCCACGAAGCAGCGAGTTTTCCTGCCAGCACTCACCGCCACTGGAGGAGACGTAGGCGGCGCGACCGACGGCAGGAGCATGGCTGCAACAGAGTACTATCGGCTAGGCTAAAGGTTAAGCCATAGAGAACCCCGCACAGCACACACACACACACACACACACACACACAACTCATCTGGTTCTGTTGCTCTGGTTCTGCAGCGGCACACACTTTTCTGACTCAAAATCACAATAGCTGCTTAAATAGCCATGTGTTTTACTGTAGTGTGCAGCTTTTTGGCTGAAAACAATAATAAATGTGTAGATAGCGTCGACAGACGTGCATACTCATGAAGCAAGGCGAAGAGGCGATGACTGTGTACAGAAGCCCCTCCCATCAGTCTGCTCCCCATACAAGTTCTTAAGGAGGACTGACAGGCAGCACGGCAGTATCAATGCTGGTCTGAGGCTTGACGATTAACGCGACCTTAAAAATACCAATAACTGGGGCGGTGTTTAGCTCAGTGGGCAGAGTGCCCGCCCCATGTACAGAGGCTATAGCTCCTCACCTGCAGCGGGTCCAGGTTCGATTCCCGGCCTGGGACCCTTTCCTGCGTGTCATTCCCTGCTCTCTCTAACCCCCTTCCTGTCTAGCAACTGTCATATAAAGGCCACTAGAGCCAAAAAAATCCTTTAAAAAAAAAAAAAAAAAAATACCAATAACTGGGCCGGTAAGGACGTAGCATGTCAGTACAAAAAAAGAACAAAAAAATTGCATTTTATGAAACTGTTTGCGAGAATATCGCAAATGTGATTAATCTTTCAGCCTTAGTCAAAACTGCCCCGGTATCATAAGAGATGCTAACAGAAAGCTAACACAAGAGGAAGGTTAAGTTTTATGTTTTTTTTCCTTATTAAAGGCTCAGTAGTTGTGATTAATTCTAATTGAACTTGAGTAATTGAGGACGTAAATGTAAATGACTTTTAGGGGAAGATTAATTTGAAAAAAATTGTTGGTCATTGTAATCATAATGATATCCCTGATAGTAACGATGCAAAGGCTCATGACTCACTCCGTACTCCTGATCGATGAGCTCAGGTTTGAGCAGGAAGTCTGGGTAACCTGTCATCACCATCATGTGCTTCAGCTGAGGGAGGAGAAGAAGAAGAAGAAGAAGAAGAAGAAGAAGAAGAAGAAGAAGAAGAAGAAGAAGAAGAAGAAGAAGAAGAAGAAGAAGAAGGGAATTAATATGATCCACAAACACCTAGACTACCAAACCACCAAACACCCAACCCACAAAACAACAAAACCACCAAACCAACAAACACCCAAACCACCAAATATCCAAACCAACCAACACCAACGCCAAACACCCAAACCACCAAACACCCAAACCACCAAAACGAACAAACATCCAAACAACCAAACACCAGAACCAACAAACGCCAGATCCAACAAACACCCAAACCACCAAATATCCAAACCACCAGACACCCAAACCACCAAAATTAACAAACACCCAAACCAACAAACATCCAAAACACCAAACACCCAAACCAACAAACACCAAAACCAACAAACACCAAAACCACTAAACACCCAAACCACCAAACACCAAAACAACCAAACATCCAAACCAACAAACATCCAAACCACCAAACACCCAAACCACCAAAACTAACAAAGACCCAAACCAACAAACATCCAAACAACCAAACCAACAAACACCAAAACCACCCAAACT